>NW_026780653.1:0-29198 GCF_030144855.1 Hypanus sabinus | reverse complement strand
GGTGTCAAACCCAGGGATGGTGGAGATAATATGTGGGGTGTTAAACCCGGGGATGGTGGGGATGAGATATGGGCTGTTTTACCCAGGTGTGTTGGGGATAAACTGTGGGGTGTTATACCCGGGGATGGTGGGGATATGCTTTGGGGTGTTATACCCGTGGATGGTGGGGATAAGCTGTGGGGTGTTATACCCGTGGATGGTGGGATAAGCTGTGGGGTGTTATACCCAGGGATGGTGGGGATAAACTGTGGGGTGTTATACCCGGGGGTGGTTGGGACAAGCTGTGGGGTGTTATGCCTGGGAATGGTAAAGATAAGCTGAGGGCTGTCAAACCCGGGGATGGTGGAGATAATATGTGGGGTGTTATGCCCGGTGATGGTAGGGATAAGCTGTGGGGTGTTATACCCGGGGTTGGTGGGACAAGCTGTGGGGTGTTATACCCGGGGATGGTGGGGATAAGCTGTGGGGTGTTATACCCAGGGATGGTGGGGATAAACTGTGGGGTGTTATACCCGGGGGTGGTGGTGATAAGATGTGGGATGTTATACCCAGGTGTGGTGGGTATAAGCTGTGGGGTGTTACACCCAGGGATGGTGGGGATAAACTGTGGGGTGTTAAACCCGGGGGTGGTGGGGATTAGCTGTGGGGTGTTATGCCCGGGGATGGTAGAGATAAGCTGAGGGCTGTCAAACCCGGGGATGGTGGAGATAATATGAGGGGTGTTAAACCAGCGGGGATGGTGGGGATGAGATGTGGGGTGTTAAACCCAGGGATGGTGGGTATAAGCTGTGGGGTGTTATACCCGGGGTGGTGGGGATAAGCTGTGGGGTGTTATACCCGGGGATGGTGGGGATAAGCTGTGGGGTGTGATACCTGGGGGTGGTGGGTATAAGCTGTGGGGTGTTATACCCAGGGATGGTGGGGATAAGCTGTGGGGTGTTATACCCGGGGATGCTGGGGATAAGCTGTGGGGTGTTATACCCAGGGATGGTGGGTATAAGCTGTGGGGTGTTATACCCGGGGGTGGTGGGGATAAGCTGTGGGGTGTTATACCCGGGGATGGTGGGGATAAGCTGTGGGGTGTTATACCCGGGGGTGGTGGGGATAAACTGTGGGGTGTTATACCCGGGGATGGTGCGTATAAGCTGTGGGGGTGTTATACCCAGGGATGGTGGGTATAAGCTGTGGGGTTTTATACCCGGGGATGGTGGAGATAATATGTGGGCTCTGATACCCACGGGTGGTTGGGACCAGCTGTAGGTTGTTATACCCGGGGATGGTCGGTATAAGCTGTGGGGTGTTATACCCGGGGATGGTGTGGATAATCTGTGGGGTGTTATACCCGTGGATGGTGGGGATAATCTGTGGGGTGTTATACCTGTGGATGGTGGGGACAAGCTGTGGGGTGTTATACCCGGGGATGGTGGGTATAAGCTGTGGGGTGTTATACCCGGGGATGGTGGGGATAATCTGTGGGGTGTTATACCCGTGGATGGTGGGGACAAGCTGTGGGGTGTTATACCCGGGGATGGTGGGTATAAGCTGTGGGGTGTTATACCCGGGGATGGTGGGGATAATCTGTGGGGTGTTATACCCGTGGATGGTGGGGACAAGCTGTGGGGTGTTATACCCGGGGATGGTGTGGCTAAGCTGTGGGGTGTTATACCCGGGGATGGTGGGTATAAGCTGTGGGGTGTTATACCCGGGGATGGTGGGGATAATCTGTGGTGTGTTATACCCGTGGATGGTGGGGACAAGCTGTGGGGTGTTATAACCGGGGGATGGTGGGTATAAGCTGTGGGGTGTTATACCCGGGGATGGTGGGTATAAGCTGTGGGGTGTTATACCCGGGATGGTGGGGATAATCTGTGGGGTGTTATACCCGTGGATGGTGGGGACAAGCTGTGGGGTGTTATACCCGGGGATGGTGGGTATAAGCTGTGGGGTGTTATACCCAGTGATGGTGGGTATAAGCTGTGGGGTGTTAAACCCGGGGGTGGTGGGTATAAGCTGTGGGGTGTTATACCCGGGGGTGGTGGGGATAAGCTGTGGGGTGTTATACCCGGGGTTGGTGGGGATAAGCTGTAGGGTGTTATACCCGGGATGGTGGGTATAAGCTGTGGGGTGTTATACCCGGGGTTGGTGGGGATAAGCTGAGGGGTGTCAAACCTAGGGATGGTGGAGATAATATGTGGGGTGTTACATCCGGGGATGGTGGGGATGAGATGTGTGGTGTTAAACCCGGGGATGGTGGATATAAGCTGTGGGGTGTTATACCCAGGACTGGTGGGGATAAGCTGTGGAGTGTTATGTCCGTGGATGGTGGTGATAATCTGTGGGGTGTCAAACCCAGGGATTGTGGAGATAATATGTGGGGTGTTAAACCCGGGGATGGTGGGGATGAGATGTGGGCTGTTTTACCCAGGTGTGTTGGGGATAAACTGTGGGGTGTTATACCCGGGGATGGTGGGGATAAGCTGTGGTGTGTTATACCCGTGGATGGTGGGGATAAGCTGTGGGGTGTTATACCCGTGGATGGTGGGATAAGCTGTGGGGTGTTATACCCAGGGATGGTGGGGATAAACTGTGGGGTGTTATACCCGGGGGTGGTTGGGACAAGCTGTGGGGTGTTATGCTGGGGATGGTAGAGATAAGCTGAGGGCTGTCAAACCCGGGGATGGTGGAGATAATATGTGGGGTGTTATGCCCGGGGATGGTAGGGATAAGCTGTGGGGTGTTATACCCGGGGTTGGTGGGACAAGCTGTGGGGTGTTATACCCGGGGATGGTGGGGATAAGCTGTGGGGTGTTATACCCAGGGATGGTGGCGATAAACTGTGGGGTGTTATACCCGGGGGTGGTGGTGATAAGATGTGGGATGTTATACCCAGGTGTGGTGGGTATAAGCTGTGGGGTGTTACACCCAGGGATGGTGGGGATAAACTGTGGGGTGTTAAACCCGGGGGTGGTGGGGATTAGCTGTGGGGTGTTATGCCCGGGGATGGTAGAGATAAGCTGAGGGCTGTCAAACCCGGGGATGGTGGAGATAATATGAGGGGTGTTAAACCAGCGGGGATGGTGGGGATAAGCTGTAGTTTGTTATACCCGGGGATGTTGGGTATAAGCTGTGTGGTGTTATACCCGGGGTTGGTGGGGATAAGCTGTAGGGTGTTATACCCGGGATGGTGGGGATAAGCTGTGGGGTGTTATACCCGGGGGTGGTGGGGATAAACTGTGGGGTGTTATACCCGGGGATGGTGGTTATAAGCTGTGGGGTGTTATACCCAGGGATGGTGGGTATAAGCTGTGGGTGTTATACCCGTGGATGGTGGGGACAAGCTGTGGGGTGTTATACCCAGGACTGGTGGGGATAAGCTGTGGGGTTTTATGCCTGGGGATGGTAGAGATAAGCTGAGGGGTGTTATACCCGGGGATGGTGGGGATAATCTGTGGGGTGTTATACCCGTGGATGGTGGGGACAAGCTGTGTGGTGTTATACCCGGGGATGGTGGGTATAAGCTGTGGGGTGTTATACCCGGGGTTGGTGGGGATAAGCTGTGGGTTGTTATACCAGGGGATGGTGGGGACAAGCTGTGGGGTGTTATACCCGGGGATGGTGTGGAGAAGCTGTGGGGTGTTATACCCGGGGATGGTGGGGATAAGCTGTGGGGTGTTATTCCCGGGGATGGTGGGGATAAGCTGTGGGGTTTTATACCCAGGGATGGTGGGTATAAGCTGTGGGGTGTTATACCCGGGGGTGGGTGGGGTTAAGCTGTGGGGTGTTATACCCGGGGATGGTGGGGATAAGCTGTGGTGTGTTATACCCGGGGGTGGTGGGGATAAACTGTGGGGTGTTATACCCGGGGATGGTGGGTAAAAGCTGTGGGGTGTTATACCCAGGGATGGTGGGTATAAGCTGTGGGGTTTTATACCCGGGGATGGTGGAGATAATATGTGGGCTCCGATACCCACGGGTGGTTGGGACCAGCTGTAGGTTGTTATACCGGGGATGGTGGGTATAAGCTGTGGGGTGTTATACCCGGGGATGGTGGGGATTATCTGTGGGGTGTTATACCCGTGGATGGTGGGGACAAGCTGTGGGGTGTTATAACCGGGGATGGTGTGGGTAAGCTGTGGGGTGTTATACCCGGGGATGGTGGGTATAAGCTGTGGGGTGTTATACCCGGGGATGGTGGGGATAATCTGTGGGGTGTTATACCCGTGGATGGTGGGGACAAGCTGTGGGGTGTTATACCCGGGGATGGTGGGTATAAGCTGTGGGGTGTTATACCCGGGGATGGTGGGTATAAGCTGTGGGGTGTTATACCGGGGATGGTGGGGATAATCTGTGGGGTGTTATACCCGTGGATGGTGGGGACAAGCTGTGGGGTGTTATACCCGGGGATGGTGGGTATAAGCTGTGGGGTGTTATACCCGGTGATGGTGGGTATAAGCTGTGGGGTGTTAAACCCGGGGTGGTGGGTATAAGCTGTGGGGTGTTATACCCGGGGGTGGTGGGGATAAGCTGTGGGGTGTTATACCCGGGGTTGGTGGGGATAAGCTGTAGGGTGTTATACCCGGGGATGGTGGGTATAAGCTGTGGGGTGTTATAACCGGGGTTGGTGGGGATAAGCTGAGGGGTGTCAACCTAGGGATGGTGGAGATAATATGTGGGGTGTTACATCCGGGGATGGTGGGGATGAGATGTGGGGTGTTAAACCCGGGGATGGTGGATATAAGCTGTGGGGTGTTATACCCAGGACTGGTGGGGATAAGCTGTGGGGTGTTATGTCCGTGGATGGTGGTGATAATCTGTGGGGTGTCAAACCCAGGGATGGTGGAGATAATATGTGGGGTGTTAAACCCGGGGATGGTGGGGATGAGATATGGGCTGTTTTACCCAGGTGTGTTGGGGATAAACTGTGGGGTGTTATACCGGGGATGGTGGGGATATGCTTTGGGGTGTTATACCCGTGGATGGTGGGGATAAGCTGTGGGGTGTTATACCCGTGGATGGTGGGATAAGCTGTGGGGTGTTATACCCAGGGATGGTGGGGATAAACTGTGGGGTGTTATACCCGGGGGTGGTTGGGACAAGCTGTGGGGTGTTATGCCTGGGAATGGTAAAGATAAGCTGAGGGCTGTCAAACCCGGGGATGGTGGAGATAATATGTGGGGTGTTATGCCCGGTGATGGTAGGGATAAGCTGTGGGGTGTTATACCCGGGGTTGGTGGGACAAGCTGTGGGGTGTTATACCCGGGGATGGTGGGGATAAGCTGTGGGGTGTTATACCCAGGGATGGTGGGGATAAACTGTGGGGTGTTATACCCGGGGGTGGTGGTGATAAGATGTGGGATGTTATACCCAGGTGTGGTGGGTATAAGCTGTGGGGTGTTACACCCAGGGATGGTGGGGATAAACTGTGGGGTGTTAAACCCGGGGGTGGTGGGGATTAGCTGTGGGGTGTTATGCCCGGGGATGGTAGAGATAAGCTGAGGGCTGTCAAACCCGGGGATGGTGGAGATAATATGAGGGGTGTTAAACCAGCGGGGATGGTGGGGATGAGATGTGGGGTGTTAAACCCAGGGATGGTGGGTATAAGCTGTGGGGGTGTTATACCCGGGGGTGGTGGGGATAAGCTGTGGGGTGTTATACCCGGGGATGGTGGGGATAAGCTGTGGGGTGTGATACCTGGGGGTGGTGGGTATAAGCTGTGGGGTGTTATACCCAGGGATGGTGGGGATAAGCTGTGGGGTGTTATACCCGGGGATGCTGGGGATAAGCTGTGGGGGTGTTATACCCAGGGATGGTGGGTATAAGCTGTGGGGTGTTATACCCGGGGGTGGTGGGGATAAGCTGTGGGGTGTTATACCCGGGGATGGTGGGGATAAGCTGTGGGGTGTTATACCCGGGGGTGGTGGGGATAAACTGTGGGGTGTTATACCCGGGGATGGTGCGTATAGCTGTGGGGTGTTATACCCAGGGATGGTGGGTATAAGCTGTGGGGTTTTATACCCGGGGATGGTGGAGATAATATGTGGGCTCTGATACCCACGGGTGGTTGGGACCAGCTGTAGGTTGTTATACCCGGGGATGGTCGGTATAAGCTGTGGGGTGTTATACCCGGGGATGGTGTGGATAATCTGTGGGGTGTTATACCCGTGGATGGTGGGGATAATCTGTGGGGTGTTATACCTGTGGATGGTGGGGACAAGCTGTGGGGTGTTATACCCGGGGATGGTGGGTATAAGCTGTGGGGTGTTATACCCGGGGATGGTGGGGATAATCTGTGGGGTGTTATACCCGTGGATGGTGGGGACAAGCTGTGGGGTGTTATACCCGGGGATGGTGGGTATAAGCTGTGGGGTGTTATACCCGGGGATGGTGGGGATAATCTGTGGGGTGTTATACCCGTGGATGGTGGGGACAAGCTGTGGGGTGTTATACCCGGGGATGGTGTGGCTAAGCTGTGGGGTGTTATACCCGGGGATGGTGGGTATAAGCTGTGGGGTGTTATACCCGGGGATGGTGGGGATAATCTGTGGTGTGTTATACCCGTGGATGGTGGGGACAAGCTGTGGGGTGTTATACCCGGGGATGGTGGGTATAAGCTGTGGGGTGTTATACCCGGGATGGTGGGTATAAGCTGTGGGGTGTTATACCCGGGGATGGTGGGGATAATCTGTGGGGTGTTATACCCGTGGATGGTGGGGACAAGCTGTGGGGTGTTATACCCGGGGATGGTGGGTATAAGCTGTGGGGTGTTTTACCCAGTGATGGTGGGTATAAGCTGTGGGGTGTTAAACCCGGGGGTGGTGGGTATAAGCTGTGGGGTGTTATACCCGGGGGTGGTGGGGATAAGCTGTGGGGTGTTATACCCGGGTTGGTGGGGATAAGCTGTAGGGTGTTATACCCGGGGATGGTGGGTATAAGCTGTGGGGTGTTATACCCGGGGTTGGTGGGGATAAGCTGAGGGGTGTCAAACCTAGGGATGGTGGAGATAATATGTGGGGTGTTACATCCGGGGATGGTGGGGATGAGATGTGTGGTGTTAAACCCGGGGATGGTGGATATAAGCTGTGGGGTGTTATACCCAGGACTGGTGGGGATAAGCTGTGGAGTGTTATGTCCGTGGATGGTGGTGATAATCTGTGGGGTGTCAAACCCAGGGATTGTGGAGATAATATGTGGGGTGTTAAACCCGGGGATGGTGGGGATGAGATGTGGGCTGTTTTACCCAGGTGTGTTGGGGATAAACTGTGGGGTGTTATACCCGGGGATGGTGGGGATAAGCTGTGGTGTGTTATACCCGTGGATGGTGGGGATAAGCTGTGGGGTGTTATACCCGTGGATGGTGGGATAAGCTGTGGGGTGTTATACCCAGGGATGGTGGGGATAAACTGTGGGGTGTTATACCCGGGGGTGGTTGGGACAAGCTGTGGGGTGTTATGCCTGGGGATGGTAGAGATAAGCTGAGGGCTGTCAAACCCGGGGATGGTGGAGATAATATGTGGGGTGTTATGCCCGGGGATGGTATGGATAAGCTGTGGGGTGTTATACCCGGGGTTGGTGGGACAAGCTGTGGGGTGTTATACCCGGGGATTGTGGGGATAAGCTGTGGGGTGTTATACCCAGGGATGGTGGCGATAAACTGTGGGGTGTTATACCCGGGGGTGGTGGTGATAAGATGTGGGATGTTATACCCAGGTGTGGTGGGTATAAGCTGTGGGGTGTTACACCCAGGGATGGTGGGGATAAACTGTGGGGTGTTAAACCCGGGGGTGGTGGGGATTAGCTGTGGGGTGTTATGCCCGGGGATGGTAGAGATAAGCTGAGGGCTGTCAAACCCGGGGATGGTGGAGATAATATGAGGGGTGTTAAAACAGCGGGGATGGTGGGGATAAGCTGTAGTTTGTTATACCCGGGGATGTTGGGTATAAGCTGTGTGGTGTTATACCCGGGGTTGGTGGGGATAAGCTGTAGGGTGTTATACCCGGGATGGTGGGGATAAGCTGTGGGGTGTTATACCCGGGGGTGGTGGGGATAAACTGTGGGGTGTTATACCCGGGGATGGTGGTTATAAGCTGTGGGGTGTTATACCCAGGGATGGTGGGTATAAGCTGTGGGTGTTATACCCGTGGATGGTGGGGACAAGCTGTGGGGTGTTATACCCAGGACTGGTGGGGATAAGCTGTGGGGTTTTATGCCTGGGGATGGTAGAGATAAGCTGAGGGGTGTTATACCCGGGGATGGTGGGGATAATCTGTGGGGTGTTATACCCGTGGATGGTGGGGACAAGCTGTGTGGTGTTATACCCGGGGATGGTGGGTATAAGCTGTGGGGTGTTATACCCGGGGTTGGTGGGGATAAGCTGTGGGTTGTTATACCAGGGGATGGTGGGGACAAGCTGTGGGGTGTTATACCCGGGGATGGTGTGGAGAAGCTGTGGGGTGTTATACCCGGGGATGGTGGGTATAAGCTGTGGGGTGTTATACGCGGGGATGGTGGGGATAATCGGTGGGGTGTTATACCCGTGGATGGTGGGGACAAGCTGTGGGGTGTTATACCCGGGGATGGTGGGTATAAGCTGTGGGGTGTTATACCCGGGGATGGTGGGTATAAGCTGTGGGGTGTTATACCCGGGGATGGTGGGGATAATCTGTGGGGTGTTATACCCGTGGATGGTGGGGACAAGCTGTGGGGTGTTATACCTGGGGATGGTGGGTATAAGCTGTGGGGTGTTATACCCAGGGATGGTGGGTATAAGCTGTGGGGTGTTAAACCCGGGGGTGGTGGGTATAAGCTGTGGGGTGTTATACCCGGGGGTGGTGGGGATAAGCTGTGGGGTGTTATACCCGGGGGTGGTGGGGATTAACTGAAGGGTGTTATACCCGGGGATGGTGGGTATAAGCTGTGGGGTGTTATACCCAGGGATGGTGGGTATAAGCTGTGGGGTTTTATACCCGGGGGTGGTGGGGATAAGCTGTGGGGTGTTATACCCGGGGGTGGTGGGGATAAACTGTGGGGTGTTATACCCGGGGTTGGTGGGTATAAGCTGTGGGGTGTTATACCTGGGGATGGTGGGTATAAGCTCTGGGGTGTTATACCCGGGGATGGTGGGTATAAGCTGTGGGGTGTTATACCCGGGGTTGGTGGGGATAAGCTGTGGGGTGTTGTACCCGGGGATGGTGGGGATAATCTGTGGGGTGTTATACCCGTCGATGGTGGGGACAAGCTGTGGGGTGTTATACCCGGGGATGGTGGGTATAAGCTGTGGGGTGTTATACCCGTGGATGGTGGGGTCAAGCTGTGGGGTGTTATACCCGGGGATGGTGGGTATAAGCTGTGGGGTGTTATACCCGGGGTTGGTGGGGATAAGCTGTGGGGTGTTATACCCGGGGATGGTGGGGACAAGCTGTGGGGTGTTATACCCGGGGATGGTGTGGATAAGCTGTGGGGTGTTATACCCGGGGATGGTGGGTATAAGCTGTGGGGTGTTATACCCGGGGATGGTGGGGATAATCTGTGGGGTGTTATACCCAGGGATGGTGGGTATTATCTGTGGGGTGTTAAACCCGAGGGTGGTGGGTATAAGCTGTGGGGTGTTATACCCGGGGATGGTGGGTATAAGCTGTGGGGTGTTATACCCGGGGTTGGTGGGGATAAGCTGTAGGGTGTTATACCCGGGGATGGTGGGTATAAGCTGTGGGGTGTTATACCCGGGGTTGGTGGATATAAGCTGTGGGGTGTTATACCCAGGACTGGTGGGGATAAGCTGTGGGGTGTTATGTCCGTGGATGGTGGTGATAATCTGTGGGGTGTCAAACCCAGGGATGGTGGAGATAATATGTGGGGTGTTAAACCCGGGGATGGTGGGGATGAGATGTGGGCTGTTTTACCCAGGTGTGTTGGGGATAAACTGTGGGGTGTTATACCCGGGGATGGTGGGGATAAGCTGTGGGGTGTTATACCCGTGGATGGTGGGGATAAGCTGTGGGGTGTTATACCCGTGGATGGTGGGGGTAAGCTGTGGGGTGTTATACCCAGGGATGGTGGGGATAAACTGTGGGGTGTTATACCCGGGGGTGGTGGTGATCAGCTGTGGGGTGTTATACCCGGGGATGGTGGGGATAAGCTGTGGGGTGTTATACCCATGTGTGGTTGGGACAAGCTGTGGGGTGTTATGCCTGGGGATGGTAGAGATAAGCTGAGGGCTGTCAAACCCGGGGATGGTGGAGATAATATGTGGGGTGTTATGCCCGGGGATGGTAGGGATAAGCTGTGGGGTGTTATACCCGGGGTTGGTGGGACAAGCTGTGGGGTGTTATACCCGGGGATGGTGGGGATAAGCTGTGGGGTGTTATACCCAGGGATGGTGGGGATAAACTGTGGTGTGTTATACCCGGGGGTGGTGGTGATAAGATGTGGGATGTTATACCCAGGTGTGGTGGGTATAAGCTGTGGGGTGTTATACCCAGGGATGGTGGGGATGAGATGTGGGGTGTTAAACCCGGGGATGGTGGGTATAAGCTGTGGGGTGTTATACCCGGGGATGGTGGGGATAAGCTGTGGGGTGTTATTCCAGGGCATGGTGGGGACAAGCTGTGGGGTGTTATACCCGGGGATGGTGGGGATAAGCTGTGGGGTGTTACACCAAGGGATGGTGGGGATAAACTGTGGGGTGTTATACCCGGGGATGGTGGGGACAAGCTGTGTGGTGTTATACCTGGGGGTGGTGGAGATAAGCCGTGGGGTGTTATACCCGTGGATGGTGGGGATAAGCTGAGCGCTGTCAAACCCGGGGATGGTGGAGATAATATGTGGGGTGTTAATCCCGGGGGTGGTGGGGATGAGATGTGGGGTGGTAAACCCAGGGATGGTGGGTATAAGCTGTGGGGTGTTATACCCAGGGGTGGTGGGGATAAGCTGTGGGGTGTAATACCCGGGGATGGTGGGGATAAGCTGTGGTGTGTGATACCTGGGGGTGGTGGGTGTAAGCTGTGGGGTGTTATACCTGGGGATGGTGGGGATAAGATGTGGGGTGTTATACCCAAGGATGGTGGGTATAAGCTGTGGGGTGTTATACCCGGGGGTGGTGGGGATAAGCTGTGGGGTGTTATACCCGGGGATGGTGGGGATAAGCTGTGGGGTGTTATACCCGGGGGTGGTGGGGTTAAACTGTGGGGTGTTATACACGGGGATGGTGGGTATAAGCTGTGGGGTGTTATACCCAGGGATGGTGGGTATAAGCTGTGGGGTTTTATACCCGGGGATGGTGGAGATAATATGTGGGCTGTGATACCCACCGGTGGTTGGGACAAGCTGTGGGGTGTTATACCCGGGGATGGTGGGTATAAGCTGTGGGGTGTTATACCCGGGGATGGTGGGGATGAGATGTGGGGTGTTATACCCGGGGATGGTGGATATAAGCTGTGGGGTGTTATACCCAGGACTGGTGGGGATAAGCTGTGGGGTGTTATGTCCGTGGATGGTGTTGATAATCTGTGGGGTGTCAAACCCAGGGATGGTGGAGATAATATGTGGGGTGTTAAACCCGGGGATGGTGGGGATGAGATGTGGGCTGTTTTACCCAGGTGTGTTGGGGATAAACTGTGGGGTGTTATACCCGGGGATGGTGGGGATAAGCTGTGGGGTGTTATACCCGTGGATGGTGGGGATAAGCTGTGGGGTGTTATACCCGTGGATGGTGGGATAAGCTGTGGGGTGTTATACCCAGGGATGGTGGGGATAAACTGTGGGGTGTTATACCCGGGGGTGGTTGGGACAAGCTGTGGGGTGTTATGCCTGGGGATGGTAGAGATAAGCTGAGGGCTGTCAAACCCGGGGATGGTGGAGATAATATGTGGGGTGTTATGCCCGGGGATGGTAGGGATAAGCTGTGGGGTGTTATACCCGGGGTTGGTGGGACAAGCTGTGGGGTGTTATACCCGGGGATGGTGGGGATAAGCTGTGGGGTGTTATACCCAGGGATGGTGGGGATAAACTGTGGGGTGTTATACCCGGGGGTGGTGGTGATAAGATGTGGGATGTTATACCCAGGTGTGGTGGGTATAAGCTGTGGGGTGTTACACCCAGGGATGGTGGGGATAAACTGTGGGGTGTTATACCCGGGGATGGTGGCGACAAGCTGTGTGGTGTTATACCTGGGGGTGGTGGAGATAAGCCGTGGGGTGTTATACCCGTGGATGGTGGGGATAAGCTGTGGGGTGTTAAACCCGGGGGTGGTGGGGATTAGCTGTGGGGTGTTATGCCCGGGGATGGTAGAGATAAGCTGAGGGCTGTCAAACCCGGGGATGGTGGAGATAATATGAGGGGTGTTAAACCAGCGGGGATGGTGGGGATGAGATGTGGGGTGTTAAACCCAGGGATGGTGGGTATAAGCTGTGGGGTGTTATACCCGGGGGTGGTGGGGATAAGCTGTGGGGTGTTATACCCGGGGATGGTGGGGATAAGCTGTGGGGTGTGATACCTGGGGGTGGTGGGTATAAGCTGTGGGGTGTTATACCCGGGGATGGTGGGGATAAGCTGTGGGGTGTTATACCCGGGGATGGTGGGGATAAGCTGTGGGGTTTTATACCCAGGGATGGTGGGTATAAGCTGTGGGGTGTTATACCCGGGGGTGGTGGGGATAAGCTGTGGGGTGTTATACCCGGGGATGGTGGGGATAAGCTGTGGGGTGTTATACCCGGGGGTGGTGGGGATAAACTGTGGGGTGTTATACCCGGGGATGGTGGGTAAAAGCTGTGGGGTGTTATACCCAGGGATGGTGGGTATAAGCTGTGGGGTTTTATACCCGGGGATGGTGGAGATAATATGTGGGCTCCGATACCCACGGGTGGTTGGGACCAGCTGTAGGTTGTTATACCCGGGGATGGTGGGTATAAGCTGTGGGGTGTTATACCCGGGGATGGTGGGGATAATCTGTGGGGTGTTATACCCGTGGATGGTGGGGACAAGCTGTGGGGTGTTATACCCGGGGATGGTGGGTATAAGCTGTGGGGTGTTATACCCGGGGATGGTGGGGATAATCTGTGGGGTGTTATACCCGTGGATGGTGGGGACAAGCTGTGGGGTGTTATACCCGGGGATGGTGTGGGTAAGCTGTGGGGTGTTATACCCGGGGATGGTGGGTATAAGCTGTGGGGTGTTATACCCGGGGATGGTGGGGATAATCTGTGGGGTGTTATACCCGTGGATGGTGGGGACAAGCTGTGGGGTGTTATACCCGGGGATGGTGGGTATAAGCTGTGGGGTGTTATACCCGGGGATGGTGGGTATAAGCTGTGGGGTGTTATACCCGGGGATGGTGGGGATAATCTGTGGGGTGTTATACCCGTGGATGGTGGGGACAAGCTGTGGGGTGTTATACCCGGGGATGGTGGGTATAAGCTGTGGGGTGTTATACCCGGTGATGGTGGGTATAAGCTGTGGGGTGTTAAACCCGGGGGTGGTGGGTATAAGCTGTGGGGTGTTATACCCGGGGGTGGTGGGGATAAGCTGTGGGGTGTTATACCCGGGGTTGGTGGGGATAAGCTGTAGGGTGTTATACCCGGGGATGGTGGGTATAAGCTGTGGGGTGTTATACCCGGGGTTGGTGGGGATAAGCTGAGGGGTGTCAAACCTAGGGATGGTGGAGATAATATGTGGGGTGTTACATCCGGGGATGGTGGGGATGAGATGTGGGGTGTTAAACCCGGGGATGGTGGATATAAGCTGTGGGGTGTTATACCCAGGACTGGTGGGGATAAGCTGTGGGGTGTTATGTCCGTGGATGGTGGTGATAATCTGTGGGGTGTCAAACCCAGGGATGGTGGAGATAATATGTGGGGTGTTAAACCCGGGGATGGTGGGGATGAGATATGGGCTGTTTTACCCAGGTGTGTTGGGGATAAACTGTGGGGTGTTATACCCGGGGATGGTGGGGATATGCTTTGGGGTGTTATACCCGTGGATGGTGGGGATAAGCTGTGGGGTGTTATACCCGTGGATGGTGGGATAAGCTGTGGGGTGTTATACCCAGGGATGGTGGGGATAAACTGTGGGGTGTTATACCCGGGGGTGGTTGGGACAAGCTGTGGGGTGTTATGCCTGGGAATGGTAGAGATAAGCTGAGGGCTGTCAAACCCGGGGATGGTGGAGATAATATGTGGGGTGTTATGCCCGGTGATGGTAGGGATAAGCTGTGGGGTGTTATACCCGGGGTTGGTGGGACAAGCTGTGGGGTGTTATACCCGGGGATGGTGGGGATAAGCTGTGGGGTGTTATACCCAGGGATGGTGGGGATAAACTGTGGGGTGTTATACCCGGGGGTGGTGGTGATAAGATGTGGGATGTTATACCCAGGTGTGGTGGGTATAAGCTGTGGGGTGTTACACCCAGGGATGGTGGGGATAAACTGTGGGGTGTTAAACCCGGGGGTGGTGGGGATTAGCTGTGGGGTGTTATGCCCGGGGATGGTAGAGATAAGCTGAGGGCTGTCAAACCCGGGGATGGTGGAGATAATATGAGGGGTGTTAAACCAGCGGGGATGGTGGGGATGAGATGTGGGGTGTTAAACCCAGGGATGGTGGGTATAAGCTGTGGGGTGTTATACCCGGGGGTGGTGGGGATAAGCTGTGGGGTGTTATACCCGGGGATGGTGGGGATAAGCTGTGGGGTGTGATACCTGGGGGTGGTGGGTATAAGCTGTGGGGTGTTATACCCGGGGATGGTGGGGATAAGCTGTGGGGTGTTATACCCGGGGGTGGTGGGGATAAGCTGTGGGGTGTTATACCCGGGGATGGTGGGGATAAGCTGTGGGGTGTGATACCTGGGGGTGGTGGGTATAAGCTGTGGGGTGTTATACCCGGGGATGGTGGGGATAAGCTGTGGGGTGTTATACCCGGGGATGGTGGGGATAAGCTGTGGGGTTTTATACCCAGGGATGGTGGGTATAAGCTGTGGGGTGTTATACCCGGGGGTGGTGGGGATAAGCTGTGGGGTGTTATACCCGGGGATGGTGGGGATAAGCTGTGGGGTGTTATACCCGGGGGTGGTGGGGATAAACTGTGGGGTGTTATACCCGGGGATGGTGGGTAAAAGCTGTGGGGTGTTATACCCAGGGATGGTGGGTATAAGCTGTGGGGTTTTATACCCGGGGATGGTGGAGATAATATGTGGGCTCCGATACCCACGGGTGGTTGGGACCAGCTGTAGGTTGTTATACCCGGGGATGGTGGGTATAAGCTGTGGGGTGTTATACCCGGGGATGGTGGGGATAATCTGTGGGGTGTTATACCCGTGGATGGTGGGGACAAGCTGTGGGGTGTTATACCCGGGGATGGTGGGTATAAGCTGTGGGGTGTTATACCCGGGGATGGTGGGGATAATCTGTGGGGTGTTATACCCGTGGATGGTGGGGACAAGCTGTGGGGTGTTATACCCGGGGATGGTGTGGGTAAGCTGTGGGGTGTTATACCCGGGGATGGTGGGTATAAGCTGTGGGGTGTTATACCCGGGGATGGTGGGGATAATCTGTGGGGTGTTATACCCGTGGATGGTGGGGACAAGCTGTGGGGTGTTATACCCGGGGATGGTGGGTATAAGCTGTGGGGTGTTATACCCGGGGATGGTGGGTATAAGCTGTGGGGTGTTATACCCGGGGATGGTGGGGATAATCTGTGGGGTGTTATACCCGTGGATGGTGGGGACAAGCTGTGGGGTGTTATACCCGGGGATGGTGGGTATAAGCTGTGGGGTGTTATACCCGGTGATGGTGGGTATAAGCTGTGGGGTGTTAAACCCGGGGGTGGTGGGTATAAGCTGTGGGGTGTTATACCCGGGGGTGGTGGGGATAAGCTGTGGGGTGTTATACCCGGGGTTGGTGGGGATAAGCTGTAGGGTGTTATACCCGGGGATGGTGGGTATAAGCTGTGGGGTGTTATACCCGGGGTTGGTGGGGATAAGCTGAGGGGTGTCAAACCTAGGGATGGTGGAGATAATATGTGGGGTGTTATACCCAGGACTGGTGGGGATAAGCTGTGGGGTGTTATGTCCGTGGATGGTGGTGATAATCTGTGGGGTGTCAAACCCAGGGATGGTGGAGATAATATGTGGGGTGTTAAACCCGGGGATGGTGGGGATGAGATATGGGCTGTTTTACCCAGGTGTGTTGGGGATAAACTGTGGGGTGTTATACCCGGGGATGGTGGGGATATGCTTTGGGGTGTTATACCCGTGGATGGTGGGGATAAGCTGTGGGGTGTTATACCCGTGGATGGTGGGATAAGCTGTGGGGTGTTATACCCAGGGATGGTGGGGATAAACTGTGGGGTGTTATACCCGGGGGTGGTTGGGACAAGCTGTGGGGTGTTATGCCTGGGAATGGTAGAGATAAGCTGAGGGCTGTCAAACCCGGGGATGGTGGAGATAATATGTGGGGTGTTATGCCCGGTGATGGTAGGGATAAGCTGTGGGGTGTTATACCCGGGGTTGGTGGGACAAGCTGTGGGGTGTTATACCCGGGGATGGTGGGGATAAGCTGTGGGGTGTTATACCCAGGGATGGTGGGGATAAACTGTGGGGTGTTATACCCGGGGGTGGTGGTGATAAGATGTGGGATGTTATACCCAGGTGTGGTGGGTATAAGCTGTGGGGTGTTACACCCAGGGATGGTGGGGATAAACTGTGGGGTGTTAAACCAGGGGGTGGTGGGGATTAGCTGTGGGGTGTTATGCCCGGGGATGGTAGAGATAAGCTGAGGGCTGTCAAACCCGGGGATGGTGGAGATAATATGAGGGGTGTTAAACCAGCGGGGATGGTGGGGATGAGATGTGGGGTGTTAAACCCAGGGATGGTGGGTATAAGCTGTGGGGTGTTATACCCGGGGGTGGTGGGGATAAGCTGTGGGGTGTTATACCCGGGGATGGTGGGGATAAGCTGTGGGGTGTGATACCTGGGGGTGGTGGGTATAAGCTGTGGGGTGTTATACCCGGGGATGGTGGGGATAAGCTGTGGGGTGTTATACCCGGGGATGCTGGGGATAAGCTGTGGGGTGTTATACCCAGGGATGGTGGGTATAAGCTGTGGGGTGTTATACCCGGGGGTGGTGGGGATAAGCTGTGGGGTGTTATACCCGGGGATGGTGGGGATAAGCTGTGGGGTGTTATACCCGGGGGTGGTGGGGATAAACTGTGGGGTGTTATACCCGGGGATGGTGCGTATAAGCTGTGGGGTGTTATACCCAGGGATGGTGGGTATAAGCTGTGGGGTTTTATACCCGGGGATGGTGGAGATAATATGTGGGCTCTGATACCCACGGGTGGTTGGGACCAGCTGTAGGTTGTTATACCCGGGGATGGTCGGTATAAGCTGTGGGGTGTTATACCCGGGGATGGTGGGGATAATCTGTGGGGTGTTATACCCGTGGATGGTGGGGATAATCTGTGGGGTGTTATACCTGTGGATGGTGGGGACAAGCTGTGGGGTGTTATACCCGGGGATGGTGGGTATAAGCTGTGGGGTGTTATACCCGGGGATGGTGGGGATAATCTGTGGGGTGTTATACCCGTGGATGGTGGGGACAAGCTGTGGGGTGTTATACCCGGGGATGGTGGGTATAAGCTGTGGGGTGTTATACCCGGGGATGGTGGGGATAATCTGTGGGGTGTTATACCCGTGGATGGTGGGGACAAGCTGTGGGGTGTTATACCCGGGGATGGTGTGGCTAAGCTGTGGGGTGTTATACCCGGGGATGGTGGGTATAAGCTGTGGGGTGTTATACCCGGGGATGGTGGGGATAATCTGTGGTGTGTTATACCCGTGGATGGTGGGGACAAGCTGTGGGGTGTTATACCCGGGGATGGTGGGTATAAGCTGTGGGGTGTTATACCCGGGGATGGTGGGTATAAGCTGTGGGGTGTTATACCCGGGGATGGTGGGGATAATCTGTGGGGTGTTATACCCGTGGATGGTGGGGACAAGCTGTGGGGTGTTATACCCGGGGATGGTGGGTATAAGCTGTGGGGTGTTATACCCAGTGATGGTGGGTATAAGCTGTGGGGTGTTAAACCCGGGGGTGGTGGGTATAAGCTGTGGGGTGTTATACCCGGGGGTGGTGGGGATAAGCTGTGGGGTGTTATACCCGGGGTTGGTGGGGATAAGCTGTAGGGTGTTATACCCGGGGATGGTGGGTATAAGCTGTGGGGTGTTATACCCGGGGTTGGTGGGGATAAGCTGAGGGTTGTCAAACCTAGGGATGGTGGAGATAATATGTGGGGTGTTACATCCGGGGATGGTGGGGATGAGATGTGGGGTGTTAAACCCGGGGATGGTGGATATAAGCTGTGGGGTGTTATACCCAGGACTGGTGGGGATAAGCTGTGGGGTGTTATGTCCGTGGATGGTGGTGATAATCTGTGGGGTGTCAAACCCAGGGATGGTGGAGATAATATGTGGGGTGTTAAACCCGGGGATGGTGGGGATGAGATGTGGGCTGTTTTACCCAGGTGTGTTGGGGATAAACTGTGGGGTGTTATACCCGGGGATGGTGGGGATAAGCTGTGGGGTGTTATACCCGTGGATGGTGGGGATAAGCTGTGGGGTGTTATACCCGTGGATGGTGGGGGTAAGCTGTGGGGTGTTATACCCAGGGATGGTGGGGATAAACTGTGGGGTGTTATACCCGGGGGTGGTGGTGATCAGCTGTGGGGTGTTATACCGGGGATGGTGGGGATAAGCTGTGGGTTGTTATACACATGTGTGGTTGGGACAAGCTGTGGGGTGTTATGCCTGGGGATGGTAGAGATAAGCTGAGGGCTGTCAAACCCGGGGATGGTGGAGATAATATGTGGGGTGTTATGCCCGGGGATGGTAGGGATAAGCTGTGGGGTGTTATACCCGGGGTTGGTGGGACAAGCTGTGGGGTGTTATACCCGGGGATGGTGGGGATAAGCTGTGGGGTGTTATACCCAGGGATGGTGGGGATAAGCTGTGGGGTGTTATACCCGGAGATGGTGGGGATGAGATGTGGGTTGTTAAACCCGGGGATGGTGGGTATAAGCTGTGGGGTGTTATACCCGGGGATGGTGGGGATAAGCTGTGGGGTGTTATTCCAGGGCATGGTGGGGACAAGCTGTGGGGTGTTATACCCGGGGATGGTGGGGATAAGCTGTGGGGTGTTACACCCAGGGATGGTGGGTATAAGCTGTGGGGTGTTATACCCAGGGATGGTGGGGATAAACTGTGGGGTGTTATACCCGGGGGTGGTGGTGATAAGATGTGGGATGTTATACCCAGGTGTGGTGGGTATAAGCTGTGGGGTGTTACACCCAGGGATGGTGGGGATAAACTGTGGGGTGTTATACCCGGGGATGGTGGCGACAAGCTGTGTGGTGTTATACCTGGGGGTGGTGGAGATAAGCCGTGGGGTGTTATACCCGTGGATGGTGGGGATAAGCTGTGGGGTGTTAAACCCGGGGGTGGTGGGGATTAGCTGTGGGGTGTTATGCCCGGGGATGGTAGAGATAAGCTGAGGGCTGTCAAACCCGGGGATGGTGGAGATAATATGAGGGGTGTTAAACCAGCGGGGATGGTGGGGATGAGATGTGGGGTGTTAAACCCAGGGATGGTGGGTATAAGCTGTGGGGTGTTATACCCGGGGGTGGTGGGGATAAGCTGTGGGGTGTTATACCCGGGGATGGTGGGGATAAGCTGTGGGGTGTGATACCTGGGGGTGGTGGGTATAAGCTGTGGGGTGTTATACCCGGGGATGGTGGGGATAAGCTGTGGGGTGTTATACCCGGGGATGGTGGGGATAAGCTGTGGGGTTTTATACCCAGGGATGGTGGGTATAAGCTGTGGGGTGTTATACCCGGGGGTGGTGGGGATAAGCTGTGGGGTGTTATACCCGGGGATGGTGGGGATAAGCTGTGGGGTGTTATACCCGGGGGTGGTGGGGATAAACTGTGGGGTGTTATACCCGGGGATGGTGGGTAAAAGCTGTGGGGTGTTATACCCAGGGATGGTGGGTATAAGCTGTGGGGTTTTATACCCGGGGATGGTGGAGATAATATGTGGGCTCCGATACCCACGGGTGGTTGGGACCAGCTGTAGGTTGTTATACCCGGGGATGGTGGGTATAAGCTGTGGGGTGTTATACCCGGGGATGGTGGGGATAATCTTTGGGGTGTTATACCCGTGGATGGTGGGGACAAGCTGTGGGGTGTTATACCCGGGGATGGTGGGTATAAGCTGTGGGGTGTTATACCCGGGGATGGTGGGGATAATCTGTGGGGTGTTATACCCGTGGATGGTGGGGACAAGCTGTGGGGTGTTATACCCGGGGATGGTGTGGGTAAGCTGTGGGGTGTTATACCCGGGGATGGTGGGTATAAGCTGTGGGGTGTTATACCCGGGGATGGTGGGGATAATCTGTGGGGTGTTATACCCGTGGATGGTGGGGACAAGCTGTGGGGTGTTATACCCGGGGATGGTGGGTATAAGCTGTGGGGTGTTATACCCGGGGATGGTGGGTATAAGCTGTGGGGTGTTATACCCGGGGATGGTGGGGATAATCTGTGGGGTGTTATACCCGTGGATGGTGGGGACAAGCTGTGGGGTGTTATACCCGGGGATGGTGGGTATAAGCTGTGGGGTGTTATACCCGGTGATGGTGGGTATAAGCTGTGGGGTGTTAAACCCGGGGGTGGTGGGTATAAGCTGTGGGGTGTTATACCCGGGGGTGGTGGGGATAAGCTGTGGGGTGTTATACCCGGGGTTGGTGGGGATAAGCTGTAGGGTGTTATACCCGGGGATGGTGGGTATAAGCTGTGGGGTGTTATACCCGGGGTTGGTGGGGATAAGCTGAGGGGTGTCAAACCTAGGGATGGTGGAGATAATATGTGGGGTGTTACATCCGGGGATGGTGGGGATGAGATGTGGGGTGTTAAACCCGGGGATGGTGGATATAAGCTGTGGGGTGTTATACCCAGGACTGGTGGGGATAAGCTGTGGGGTGTTATGTCCGTGGATGGTGGTGATAATCTGTGGGGTGTCAAACCCAGGGATGGTGGAGATAATATGTGGGGTGTTAAACCCGGGGATGGTGGGGATGAGATATGGGCTGTTTTACCCAGGTGTGTTGGGGATAAACTGTGGGGTGTTATACCCGGGGATGGTGGGGATATGCTTTGGGGTGTTATACCCGTGGATGGTGGGGATAAGCTGTGGGGTGTTATACCCGTGGATGGTGGGATAAGCTGTGGGGTGTTATACCCAGGGATGGTGGGGATAAACTGTGGGGTGTTATACCCGGGGGTGGTTGGGACAAGCTGTGGGGTGTTATGCCTGGGAATGGTAGAGATAAGCTGAGGGCTGTCAAACCCGGGGATGGTGGAGATAATATGTGGGGTGTTATGCCCGGTGATGGTAGGGATAAGCTGTGGGGTGTTATACCCGGGGTTGGTGGGACAAGCTGTGGGGTGTTATACCCGGGGATGGTGGGGATAAGCTGTGGGGTGTTATACCCAGGGATGGTGGGGATAAACTGTGGGGTGTTATACCCGGGGGTGGTGGTGATAAGATGTGGGATGTTATACCCAGGTGTGGTGGGTATAAGCTGTGGGGTGTTACACCCAGGGATGGTGGGGATAAACTGTGGGGTGTTAAACCCGGGGGTGGTGGGGATTAGCTGTGGGGTGTTATGCCCGGGGATGGTAGAGATAAGCTGAGGGCTGTCAAACCCGGGGATGGTGGAGATAATATGAGGGGTGTTAAACCAGCGGGGATGGTGGGGATGAGATGTGGGGTGTTAAACCCAGGGATGGTGGGTATAAGCTGTGGGGTGTTATACCCGGGGGTGGTGGGGATAAGCTGTGGGGTGTTATACCCGGGGATGGTGGGGATAAGCTGTGGGGTGTGATACCTGGGGGTGGTGGGTATAAGCTGTGGGGTGTTATACCCGGGGATGGTGGGGATAAGCTGTGGGGTGTTATACCCGGGGATGCTGGGGATAAGCTGTGGGGTGTTATACCCAGGGATGGTGGGTATAAGCTGTGGGGTGTTATACCCGGGGGTGGTGGGGATAAGCTGTGGGGTGTTATACCCGGGGATGGTGGGGATAAGCTGTGGGGTGTTATACCCGGGGGTGGTGGGGATAAACTGTGGGGTGTTATACCCGGGGATGGTGCGTATAAGCTGTGGGGTGTTATACCCAGGGATGGTGGGTATAAGCTGTGGGGTTTTATACCCGGGGATGGTGGAGATAATATGTGGGCTCTGATACCCACGGGTGGTTGGGACCAGCTGTAGGTTGTTATACCCGGGGATGGTCGGTATAAGCTGTGGGGTGTTATACCCGGGGATGGTGGGGATAATCTGTGGGGTGTTATACCCGTGGATGGTGGGGATAATCTGTGGGGTGTTATACCTGTGGATGGTGGGGACAAGCTGTGGGGTGTTATACCCGGGGATGGTGGGTACAAGCTGTGGGGTGTTATACCCGGGGATGGTGGGGATAATCTGTGGGGTGTTATACCCGTGGATGGTGGGGACAAGCTGTGGGGTGTTATACCCGGGGATGGTGGGTATAAGCTGTGGGGTGTTATACCCGGGGATGGTGGGGATAATCTGTGGGGTGTTATACCCGTGGATGGTGGGGACAAGCTGTGGGGTGTTATACCCGGGGATGGTGTGGCTAAGCTGTGGGGTGTTATACCCGGGGATGGTGGGTATAAGCTGTGGGGTGTTATACCCGGGGATGGTGGGGATAATCTGTGGTGTGTTATACCCGTGGATGGTGGGGACAAGCTGTGGGGTGTTATACCCGGGGATGGTGGGTATAAGCTGTGGGGTGTTATACCCGGGGATGGTGGGTATAAGCTGTGGGGTGTTATACCCGGGGATGGTGGGGATAATCTGTGGGGTGTTATACCCGTGGATGGTGGGGACAAGCTGTGGGGTGTTATACCCGGGGATGGTGGGTATAAGCTGTGGGGTGTTATACCCAGTGATGGTGGGTATAAGCTGTGGGGTGTTAAACCCGGGGGTGGTGGGTATAAGCTGTGGGGTGTTATACCCGGGGGTGGTGGGGATAAGCTGTGGGGTGTTATACCCGGGGTTGGTGGGGATAAGCTGTAGGGTGTTATACCCGGGGATGGTGGGTATAAGCTGTGGGGTGTTATACCCGGGGTTGGTGGGGATAAGCTGAGGGGTGTCAAACCTAGGGATGGTGGAGATAATATGTGGGGTGTTACATCCGGGGATGGTGGGGATGAGATGTGGGGTGTTAAACCCGGGGATGGTGGATATAAGCTGTGGGGTGTTATACCCAGGACTGGTGTGGATAAGCTGTGGGGTGTTATGTCCGTGGATGGTGGTGATAATCTGTGGGGTGTCAAACCCAGGGATTGTGGAGATAATATGTGGGGTGTTAAACCCGGGGATGGTGGGGATGAGATGTGGGCTGTTTTACCCAGGTGTGTTGGGGATAAACTGTGGGGTGTTATACCCGGGGATGGTGGGGATAAGCTGTGGTGTGTTATACCCGTGGATGGTGGGGATAAGCTGTGGGGTGTTATACCCGTGGATGGTGGGATAAGCTGTGGGGTGTTATACCCAGGGATGGTGGGGATAAACTGTGGGGTGTTATACCCGGGGGTGGTTGGGACAAGCTGTGGGGTGTTATGCCTGGGGATGGTAGAGATAAGCTGAGGGCTGTCAAACCCGGGGATGGTGGAGATAATAAGTGGGGTGTTATGCCCGGGGATGGTAGGGATAAGCTGTGGGGTGTTATACCCGGGGTTGGTGGGACAAGCTGTGGGGTGTTATACCCGGGGATGGTGGGGATAAGCTGTGGGGTGTTATACCCAGGGATGGTGGCGATAAACTGTGGGGTGTTATACCCGGGGGTGGTGGTGATAAGATGTGGGATGTTATACCCAGGTGTGGTGGGTATAAGCTGTGGGGTGTTACACCCAGGGATGGTGGGGATAAACTGTGGGGTGTTAAACCCGGGGGTGGTGGGGATTAGCTGTGGGGTGTTATGCCCGGGGATGGTAGAGATAAGCTGAGGGCTGTCAAACCCGGGGATGGTGGAGATAATATGAGGGGTGTTAAACCAGCGGGGATGGTGGGGATAAGCTGTAGGGTGTTATACCCGGGGATGGTGGGTATAAGCTGTGTGGTGTTATACCCGGGGTTGGTGGGGATAAGCTGTAGGGTGTTATACCCGGGATGGTGGGGATAAGCTGTGGGGTGTTATACCCGGGGGTGGTGGGGATAAACTGTGGGGTGTTATACCCGGGGATGGTGGTTATAAGCTGTGGGGTGTTATACCCAGGGATGGTGGGTATAAGCTGTGGGTGTTATACCCGTGGATGGTGGGGACAAGCTGTGGGGTGTTATACCCAGGACTGGTGGGGATAAGCTGTGGGGTTTTATGCCTGGGGATGGTAGAGATAAGCTGAGGGGTGTTATACCCGGGGATGGTGGGGATAATCTGTTGGGTGTTATACCCGTGGATGGTGGGGACAAGCTGTGAGGTGTTATACCCGGGGATGGTGGGTATAAGCTGTGGGGTGTTATACCCGGGGTTGGTGGGGATAAGCTGTGGGTTGTTATACCAGGGGATGGTGGGGACAAGCTGTGGGGTGTTATACCCGGGGATGGTGTGGAGAAGCTGTGGGGTGTTATACCCGGGGATGGTGGGTATAAGCTGTGGGGTGTTATACCCGGGGATGGTGGGGATAATCGGTGGGGTGTTATACCCGTGGATGGTGGGGACAAGCTGTGGGGTGTTATACCCGGGGATGGTGGGTATAAGCTGTGGGGTGTTATACCCGGGGATGGTGGGTATAAGCTGTGGGGTGTTATACCCGGGGATGGTGGGGATAATCTGTGGGGTGTTATACCCGTGGATGGTGGGGACAAGCTGTGGGGTGTTATACCTGGGGATGGTGGGTATAAGCTGTGGGGTGTTATACCCAGGGATGGTGGGTATAAGCTGTGGGGTGTTAAACCCGGGGGTGGTGGGTATAAGCTGTGGGGTGTTATACCCGGGGGTGGTGGGGATAAGCTGTGGGGTGTTATACCCGTGGATGGTGGGGATAAGCTGTGGGGTGTTATACCCGTGGATGGTGGGATAAGCTGTGGGGTGTTATACCCAGGGATGGTGGGGATAAACTGTGGGGTGTTATACCCGGGGGTGGTTGGGACAAGCTGTGGGGTGTTATGCCTGGGGATGGTAGAGATAAGCTGAGGGCTGTCAAACCCGGGGATGGTGGAGATAATAAGTGGGGTGTTATGCCCGGGGATGGTAGGGATAAGCTGTGGGGTGTTATACCCGGGGTTGGTGGGACAAGCTGTGGGGTGTTATACCCGGGGATGGTGGGGATAAGCTGTGGGGTGTTATACCCAGGGATGGTGGCGATAAACTGTGGGGTGTTATACCCGGGGGTGGTGGTGATAAGATGTGGGATGTTATACCCAGGTGTGGTGGGTATAAGCTGTGGGGTGTTACACCCAGGGATGGTGGGGATAAACTGTGGGGTGTTAAACCCGGGGGTGGTGGGGATTAGCTGTGGGGTGTTATGCCCGGGGATGGTAGAGATAAGCTGAGGGCTGTCAAACCCGGGGATGGTGGAGATAATATGAGGGGTGTTAAACCAGCGGGGATGGTGGGGATAAGCTGTAGGGTGTTATACCCGGGGATGGTGGGTATAAGCTGTGTGGTGTTATACCCGGGGTTGGTGGGGATAAGCTGTAGGGTGTTATACCCGGGATGGTGGGGATAAGCTGTGGGGTGTTATACCCGGGGGTGGTGGGGATAAACTGTGGGGTGTTATACCCGGGGATGGTGGTTATAAGCTGTGGGGTGTTATACCCAGGGATGGTGGGTATAAGCTGTGGGTGTTATACCCGTGGATGGTGGGGACAAGCTGTGGGGTGTTATACCCAGGACTGGTGGGGATAAGCTGTGGGGTTTTATGCCTGGGGATGGTAGAGATAAGCTGAGGGGTGTTATACCCGGGGATGGTGGGGATAATCTGTTGGGTGTTATACCCGTGGATGGTGGGGACAAGCTGTGAGGTGTTATACCCGGGGATGGTGGGTATAAGCTGTGGGGTGTTATACCCGGGGTTGGTGGGGGATAAGCTGTGGGTTGTTATACCAGGGGATGGTGGGGACAAGCTGTGGGGTGTTATACCCGGGGATGGTGTGGAGAAGCTGTGGGGTGTTATACCCGGGGATGGTGGGTATAAGCTGTGGGGTGTTATACCCGGGGATGGTGGGGATAATCGGTGGGGTGTTATACCCGTGGATGGTGGGGACAAGCTGTGGGGTGTTATACCCGGGGATGGTGGGTATAAGCTGTGGGGTGTTATACCCGGGGATGGTGGGTATAAGCTGTGGGGTGTTATACCCGGGGATGGTGGGGATAATCTGTGGGGTGTTATACCCGTGGATGGTGGGGACAAGCTGTGGGGTGTTATACCTGGGGATGGTGGGTATAAGCTGTGGGGTGTTATACCCAGGGATGGTGGGTATAAGCTGTGGGGTGTTAAACCCGGGGTGGTGGGTATAAGCTGTGGGGTGTTATACCCGGGGGTGGTGGGGATAAGCTGTGGGGTGTTATACCCGGGGGTGGTGGGGATTAACTGTGGGGTGTTATACCCGGGGATGGTGGGTATAAGCTGTGGGGTGTTATACCCAGGGATGGTGGGTATAAGCTGTGGGGTTTTATACCCGGGGGTGGTGGGGATAAGCTGTGGGGTGTTATACCCGGGGGTGGTGGGGATAAACTGTGGGGTGTTATACCCGGGGTTGGTGGGTATAAGCTGTGGGGTGTTATACCTGGGGATGGTGGGTATAAGCTCTGGGGTGTTATACCCGGGGATGGTGGGTATAAGCTGTGGGGTGTTATACCCGGGGATGGTGGGTATAAGCTGTGGGGTGTTATACCCGGGGTTGGTGGGGATAAGCTGTAGGGTGTTATACCCGGGGATGGTGGGGTATAAGCTGTGGGGTGTTATACCCGGGGATGGTGGGGATAATCTGTGGGGTGTTATACCCAGGGATGGTGGGTATTATCTGTGGGGTGTTAAACCCGAGGGTGGTGGGTATAAGCTGTGGGGTGTTATACCCGGGGATGGTGGGTATAAGCTGTGGGGTGTTATACCCGGGGATGGTGGGGATAATCTGTGGGGTGTTATACCCGGGGTTGGTGGGGATAAGCTGTAGGGTGTTATACCCGGGGATGGTGGGTATAAGCTGTGGGGTGTTATACCCGGGGTTGGTGGGGATAAGCTGTAGGGTGTTATACCCGGGATGGTGGGGATAAACTGTGGGTTGTTATACCCGGGGATGGTGGGTATAAGCTGTGGGGTGTTATACCCAGGGATGGTGGGTATAAGCTGTGGGTGTTATACCCGTGGATGGTGGGGACAAGCTGTGGGGTGTTATACCCAGGACTGGTGGGTATAAGCTGTGGGGTTTTATGCCTGGGGATGGTTTAGATAAGCTGAGGGGTGTCAAAGCAAGGGATGGTGGAGATAATATGTGGGGTGTTACACCCGGGGATGGTGGGGATGAGATGTGGGGTGTTAAACCTGGGGATGGTGGATATAAGCTGTGGGGTGTTATACCCAGGACTGGTGGGGATAAGCTGTGGGGTGTTATGTCCGTGGATGGTGGTGATAATCTGTGGGGTGTCAAACCCAGGATGGTGGAGATAATATGTGGGGTGTTAAACCCGGGGATGGTGGGGATGAGATGTGGGCTGTTTTACCCAGGTGTGTTGGGGATAAACTGTGGGGGTGTTATACCCGGGGATGGTGGGGATAAGCTGTGGGGTGTTATACCCGTGGATGGTGGGGATAAGCTGTGGGGTGTTATACCCGTGGATGGTGGGGGTAAGCTGTGGGGTGTTATACCCAGGGATGGTGGGGATAAACTGTGGGGTGTTATACCCGGGGGTGGTGGTGATCAGCTGTGGGGTGTTATACCCGGGGATGGTGGGGATAAGCTGTGGGGTGTTATACCCATGTGTGGTTGGGACAAGCTGTGGGGTGTTATGCCTGGGGATGGTAGAGATAAGTTGAGGGCTGTCAAACCCGGGGATGGTGGAGATAATATGTGGGGTGTTATGCCCGGGGATGGTAGGGATAAGCTGTGGGGTGTTATACCCGGGGTTGGTGGGACAAGCTGTAGGGTGTTATACCCGGGGATGGTGGGGATAAGCTGTGGGGTGTTATACCCAGGGATGGTGGGGATAAGCTGTGGGGTGTTATACCCGGGGTTGGTGGGACAAGCTGTGGGGTGTTATACCCGGGGATGGTGGGTATAAGCTGTGGGGTGTTATACCCAGGGATGGTGGGGATAAACTGTGGTGTGTTATACCCGGGGGTGGTGGTGATAAGATGTGGGATGTTATACCCAGGTGTGGTGGGTATAAGCTGTGGGGTGTTATACCCAGGGATGGTGGGGATGAGATGTGGGGTGTTAAACCCGGGGATGGTGGGTATAAGCTGTGGGGTGTTATACCCGGGGATGGTGGGGATAAGCTGTGGGGTGTTATTCCAGGGCATGGTGGGGACAAGCTGTGGGGTGTTATACCCGGGGATGGTGGGGATAAGCTGTGGGGTGTTACACCAAGGGATGGTGGGGATAAACTGTGGGGTGTTATACCCGGGGATGGTGGGGACAAGCTGTGTGGTGTTATACCTGGGGGTGGTGGAGATAAGCCGTGGGGTGTTATACCCGTGGATGGTGGGGATAAGCTGAGCGCTGTCAAACCCGGGGATGGTGGAGATAATATGTGGGGTGTTAATCCCGGGGGTGGTGGGGATGAGATGTGGGGTGGTAAACCCAGGGATGGTGGGTATAAGCTGTGGGGTGTTATACCCAGGGGTGGTGGGGATAAGCTGTGGGGTGTAATACCCGGGGATGGTGGGGATAAGCTGTGGTGTGTGATACCTGGGGGTGGTGGGTGTAAGCTGTGGGGTGTTATACCTGGGGATGGTGGGGATAAGATGTGGGGGTGTTATACCCAAGGATGGTGGGTATAAGCTGTGGGGTGTTATACCCGGGGGTGGTGGGGATAAGCTGTGGGGTGTTATACCCGGGGATGGTGGGGATAAGCTGTGGGGTGTTATACCCGGGGGTGGTGGGGTTAAACTGTGGGGTGTTATACACGGGGATGG
>NW_026780652.1:0-29237 GCF_030144855.1 Hypanus sabinus | reverse complement strand
AAGGCGCAGCAACCCCATGAGGGCCATTGAGGGTCGCAGGAGGTAATGAGGGGACCACTTGTCTTGTCTTTGCATTAATATAACCATATCGATATACATACTTTATTGTCACCAAGCAATCGATACTAGAGCGTACGATCATCACAGCGATATTTGATACTCCCTGGAGTACAAATCAAAGTACATATAATAGAAATTTAAATTACAAATCATAATTAGAAAATAGAAAAGGGAAAGTGAGGTAATGCGAGTCAGGTCCGGATATTTGGAAGGTACGGCCCAGATCCGGGTCTGGGTCCGTTCAGCAGTCTTATCACGGTTGGAAAGAAGCTGTTCCCAAATCTGGCCGTACGAATCTTCATGCTCCTGAACCTTCTCCCGGAGGGAAGAGGGACAAAAGGTGTGTTGGGTGGGTGGGTCGTGTCCTTGATTATCCTGGCTGCACTGCTCCGACAGCGTGCGGTGTAAAGTGAGTCCGAGGATGGAAGATCGGTTTGTGTGATGTGCTGGGCTCTGTTCACGATCTTCTGCAGCCATATAACAATTACAGCACGGGAACAGGCCATCTCGGACCTTCTAGTCCGTGCCGAATGCTTAATCTCACCTAGTCCCACCGGCCCGCACTCAGCCCATAACCCTCCATTCCTTTCCCGTCCATATACCTATCCAATTTTACTTTAAATGACAATACCGAACCTGCCCCTACCACTTCTACTGGAAGCTTGTTCCACACAGCCACCACTCTCTGAGTAAAGAAGTTCCCCCTCGTGTTACCCTTAAACTTTTGCCCCCTCACTCTCAACTCACGTCCTCATGTTTGAATCTCCCCTACTCTCAATGGAAAAAGCCTATCCACATCAACTCTATCTACCCCCTCATAATTTTAAATACCTCTATCAAGTCCCCACTCAGCCTTCTATGCTCCAAAGAATAAAGACCTGACTTGTTCAACCTTTCTCTGTAACTTAGGTGCTGAAACCCAGGTAACATTCTAGTAAATCTTCTCTGTACTCTCTTTATTTTGTTGTCATCTTTCCTATAATTCGGTGACCAGAACTGTGCACAATACTCCAAATTCGGCCTTACCAATGCCTTGTACAATTTTAACATTACATCCCAACTCCTATATTCAATACTCTGATTTATAAAGGCCAACATACCAAAAGATTTCTTCATCACCCTATCTAGATGAGACTCCACCTTCAGGGAACTATGCACCATTATTCCTAGATCACTCTGTTCTGCTGCGTTCCTCAATTTCCTACCATTTACCATGAATGTCCTATTTGGATTATTCCTACCAAAATGTAGCACCTCACACTTATCAGCATTAAACTCCATCTGCCATCGTTCAGCCCAGTCTTCTAACTGGCCTAAATCTCTCTGCAAGCTTTGAAAACCTACTTCATTATCCACAATGCCACCTACCTTAGTATCATCTGCATACTTACTAATCCAATTTAACACCCCATCATCCAGATCATTAATGTACATGACAAACGACATTGGACCCAGTACAGATCCCTGAGGCACACCACTAGTCACTAATGGAGCTGAAAACTGTTGTGGAGGTGTTTGGATCATCAGCAAGGCATTTGATAATATAAGATATAAGATTATTAAGGGATTGGGCAAGATAGAGGCAGGAAATATGTTCCAGATGCTAGGAGAGTCCAGTACCAGAGGGCATGGTTTGAGAATAAGGGGTAGGTCATTTAGGACAGAGTTAAGGAAAAACTACTTCTCCCAGAGAGTTGTGGGGGTCTGGAATGCACTGCCTCGGAAGGCAGTGGAGGCCAATTCTCTGGATGCTTTCGAGAAGGAGCTAGATAGGTATCTTATGGATAGGGGAATCAAGGGATATGGGGACAAGGCAGGAACTGGGTATTGATAGTAGATGATCAGCCATGATCTCAGAATGGCGGTGCAGGCTCGAAGGGCCGAATGGTCTACTTCTGCACCTATTGCCTATTGTCTATAATGTTCCCCATGCAAGGCTCCTTCAGAAAGTAAGGAGGCATGGGATCCAAGGGGACATTGCTTTGTGGATCCAGAACTGGCTTGCTCACAGAAGGCAAAGAGTGGTTGTAGATAGTTTGTGTTCTACATGGAGGTCGGTGACCAGTGGAGTGCCTCAGGGATCTGTTCTGGGACCCTTACTCTTCGTGATTTTTATAAATGACCTGGATGAGGAAGTGGAGGGATGGGTTAGTAAATTTGCTGATGACACAAAGGTTGGGGGAGTTGTGGATAGTGTGGAGGGCAGTCAGAGGTTACAGCGGGACATCGATAGGATGCAAAACTGGGCTGGGAGGTGGCAGATGGAGTTCAACCCAAATAAGTGTGAGGTGGTTCATTTTAGAAGCATAGAAACATAGAAAACCTACAGCACAATACAGGCCCTTCGGCCCACAAAGCTGTGCCGAACATGTCCTTACCTGAGAAATTACCACAGGTTACCCACAGCCCTCTATCTTTCCAAACCCCATGTACCCATCCAGGAGTCTCTTAAAAGCCCCTGTCGTATCCATCTCCACCACCGTCGCCGGCAGCCCATTCCCCGCACTCACCACTCTCTGAGTGAAAAACTTACCCCTGACGTCTCCTCTGTACCTACTCCCCAGCACCTTAAACCTCTGCCATTTTGTGCTATCCCTGGGGAAAAGCCTCTGACTATCCGCACGATCAATGCCTCTCATCGCCTTACACACCTCTGCCAGGTCACCTCTCACCCTCCGTCGCTCCGAGGAGAAAAGGCCGAGTTCACTCAACCTATTCTCATGAGGCCTGTTCCCCAATCCAGGCAACATCCTCGTAAATCTCCTCCACACCCTTTCTATGGCTTCCGCATCCTTCCTGTAGTGAGGCGACCAGAACTGAGCACAGTACTCCAAGTGGGGTCTGTCCAGGGTCCTATAGAGCTGTAACATCACCTCTCGGCTCCCAAATTCAGTTCCACGATTGATGAAGACCAATGGACCGTACGCCTTCTTAACCACAGAGTCAACCTGTGCAGCTGCTTTGAGCGTCCTATGGACTCGGACCCCAAGATCCCTCTGATCCTCCAAACTGCCAAGAGTCTTACCATCAATACTATATTCTGCCATCATATTTGACCTACCAAAATGAACCACTTCACACTTATCTGGGTTGAACTCCATCTGCCGCTTCTCAGCCCAGTTTTGCATCCTATCAATGCCCCGCTGTAACCTCTGACAGCCCTCCACACTATCCACAACTCCCCCAACCTGTGTGTCATCAGCAAACTTACTAACCCATCCCTCCACTTCCTCATCCAGGTCATTTATAAAAATCACTAAGAGTAAGGGTCCCAGAACAGATCCCTGAGGCACTCCACTGGTCACCGACCTCCATGCAGAATATGACCCGTCTACAACCACTCTTTGCCTTCTGTGGGCAAGCCAGTTCTGGATCCACAAAGCAATGTCCCCTTGGATCCCATGCCTCCTTTCTTTCCCAATAAACCTTGCATGGGGTACCTTATCAAATGCCTTGCTGAAATCCATATACACTACATCTACTGCTCTTCCTTCATCAATGTGTTTAGTCACATCCTCAATAAATTCAATCAGGCTCGTAAAGCGCGACCTGCCTTTCACAAAGCCATGCTGACTGTTCCTAATCATACTATGCCTCTCCAAATGTTCATCAATCCTGCCTCCCAGGATCTTCTCCATCAACTTACCAAACACTGAGGTAAGACTGACTGGTTTATAATTTCCTGGACCATCTCTATTCCCGAATCTCTCCCGGTGAGGCCATCCCATCCTTGTATGGACTCCCCCAAGATCCACAAGCAAGGTGACCCCCGCACCCCCTCCAGGCCAGTGGTGGGCAACGTCAACTCGGTTAATCACAGATTCCGGGAAAGCATAGTTACCCCGCATGCAGCCGGAGTTTCAGAGAGACTCGAGAGAGATTTCCAACAGAAGGATCGTTGGGACGACTTGCAGCAGACTGAAAAGCTCGAGCACGTGGATATTACGGAAGAGGATGTGACGGAGCTTTCGGAAGGCATCCAGTCGGATAAGTCGCCGGGACCCGATGGGATGTACCCCAGGCTACTGTGGGAGGCGAGGGAGGAGATTGCTGAGCCTCTGGTGATGATCTTCGCGTCGTCAATGGGGACGGGAGAGGTTCCCGAGGATTGGAGGGTTGCGGATGTGGTTCCCTTATTCAGGAAAGGGAGTAGAGATAGTCCAGGAAATTATAGACCAGTGAGTCTTACCTCAGTGGTTGGTAAGTTGATGGAGAAGATCCTGAGAGGCAGGATTGATGAACATTTGGAGAGGCATAATATGATTAGTAGTAGTCAGCCTGGCTTTGTCAAAGGCAGGTCGTGCCTGACAAGCCTGATTGAATTTTTTGAGGGTGTGACTAAACACATTGATGAAGGAAGAGCAGTAGATGTAGTGTATATGGATTTCAGCAAGGCATTTGAGAAGGTACCCCACGCAAGGTTTATTGGGAAAGTAAGGAGGCATGGGATCCAAGGGGACATTGCTTTGTGGATCCAGAACTGGCTTGCCCACAGAAAGCAAAGATGTTTGTAGACGGGTCATATTCTGCATGGAGGTCGGTGACCAGTGGAGTGCCTCAGGGATCTGTTCTGGGACCCTTACTCTTTGTCATTTTTATAAATGACCTGGATGAGAAAGTGGAGGGATGGGTTAGTAAGTTTGCTGTTGACACAAAGGTTGGAGGTGTTGTGGATAGTGTGGAGGGCTGTCAGAGGTTACAGCGGGACATTGATAGGATGCAAAACTGGGCTGAGAAGTGGCAGATGGAGTTCAACCCAGATAAGTGTGAGGTGGTTCATTTTGGTAGGTCAAATATGATGGCAGAATATGGTATTAATGGTAAGACTCTTGTCAGTGTGGAGGATCAGAGGGATCTTGGGGTCTGAGTCCATAGGATACTCAAAGCAGCTGCACAGGTTGACTCTGTGGTTAAGAAGGCGTACGGTCCATTGGTCTTCATCAATCGTGGAACTGAATTTGGGAGCCGAGAGGTGATGTTACAGCTATATAGGACCCTGGTCAGACCCCACTTGGAGTACTGTGCTCAGTTCTGGTCGCCTCACTACAGGAAGGATGTGGAAGCCATAGAAAGGGTGCAGAGGAGATTTACAAGGATGTTACCTGGATTGGGGAGCTTGCCTTGTGAGAATAGGTTGAGTGAACTCGGCCTTTTCTCCTCGGAGCGACGGAGGATGAGAGGTGACCTGATAGAGGTGTGCAAGGTAATGAGAGGCATTGATTGTGTGGATAGTCAGAGGCTTTTTCCCCCGGGCTGAAATGGCTAGCACGAGAGGGCACAGTTTTCAGGTGTGGGGGAGTAGATACAGAGGAGATGTCTGGGGTAAGTTTTTTACTCAGAGAGTGGTGAGTGCGTGGAATGGGTTGCCGGAGACGGTGGTGGAGGGGGATATGATAGGGGCTTTTTAAGAGGCTTTTGGACAGGTACACGGAGCTTAGTGGAACAGAGGGCCGTGGGTTACCCTGGGTGATTTCTAAGCTAAGGGCAGGTCGGGCACGGCTTCGTGGGCCGAAGGGCCTGTACTGTGCTGTAGGTTTTCTGCGTTTCTGAGCACCAAATCCCAGCGATTTTCAGTCCTGCACCCTCTGTTTGCATTTTCTATCCAATGCGAGGAGAAACCTGACAGATCTTAATACGGGCGAGATGAAACGAGCAATTCGCAAGCCGATGGCCCAGCGTAGGAGGGCACGGGCTCAGCCGTACGCCTACACCTAAAGGACAAGGGAGGCTCCCTGGGTGACAACAATGTTCGCGCGGCGGCGGTGGGGTGTGTGGGGGGAGACGGGTGGCTCGAAGGAGGGTTTAGAGAAGCCTCCTCCGTCAATCGGGAAAGCCCACCCCCGAATAGAGGGGGCGGGGGGCATGACACCACCTAAATCAGCTACATCCAGTCCTGCCCTCGCACCTCCATCCGTGCAAGGGCGGGACCAGTGACCCCCCCCCCCATTACCCCTACGCCTCCCGGGGTGAACCTGCTGTGCCTTTCGGCAACTCCCGGGAGTTTATCAGCTGGGTGAATACTACCCCAGTTGCCCCCACCCCCCGAGCTGCCCTGAGATTTTGCCGTTTCCCCCTCCTGTCCTCTGCCCGTCCCGTCAGATCTGCGTTGTCATCAGGAGTCCGCCCTCTGTTGAGATCGCTATCCGCCTTCTCCCGAAATGCTCCCCAGCGCTCCTGTCGTGGGTCACCTTCTCCTGCGATGCGATCTCTATTCCGCCCCCCCACTGGCTGCGGACCTGCCATCTCACCCTCTGATCCACATTTCCCGTGCCCTGGGACGCTCCTCAGTCCCCCCCCCCCGACCTGAATTTCATCGCTATCCCCCTGCTACCCTGCCCTGAGATCTCCGGTTCTTGCCCCTCAGTGAAAACTATTCGCTACCATCGTCACTATTACCTACCTCGTGAGGCGCTGCCCCCCCCGCACCGATTCTATCCCCTGATTCTGTCCTGCTGTGTAATCTCCATTCTCCTTCTCTTGAGCTTACGTTCTGCCCTGTGCCGTGATCACAATGCCCTCATCCAGCTCTGGGCAGTGCTTTGAACGCTATTTCGCGCTCCCATCGAATCCTGCCCCCCCCCGGGTTATGGACGCTCTTCCTTCTCCCCGTGACTTGCAATGTAATCCCTCTTCCCCATCCCACCCTACAAATGTGATCACTCTTCCCCCTCCAGTCCCACAAATGTGATCACTCTTCCCCATCCCGTCCCACAAATGTGATCCCTCTTCCCCCTCCCGTTCCACAAATGTGATCACTCATCCCCATCCCGTCCCACAAATGTGATCCCTCTTCCCCCTCCCGTTCCACAAATGTGATCACTCTTCCCCACCCCGTCCCACAAATGTGATCAATCTTCCCCATCCCGTCCCACAAATGTGATCACTCTTCCCCATCCCGTCCCACAAATGTGATCACTCTTCCCCATCCCGTCCCACAAATGTGATCACTCTCCCCCATCCCGTCCCACAAATGTGATCACTCTCCCCCATCCCGTCCCACAAATGTGATCACTCTTCCCCATCCCGTCCCACAAATGTGATCACTCTCCCCCATCCCATCCTACAAATGTGATCACTCTCCCCCATCCCATCCTACAAATGTGATCACTCTCCCCCATCCCATCCCACAAATGTGATCACTCTCCCCCATCCCGTCCCACAAATGTGATCACTCTACCCCATCCCGTCCTACAAATGTGATCACTCTACCCCATCCCGTCCCACAAATGTGATCACTCTCCCCCACCCCGTCCCACAAATGTGATCACTCTCCCCCATCCCTTCCCACAAATGTGATCACTCTTCCCCATCCCGTCCCACAAATGTGATCACTCTTCCCCACCCCGTCCCACAAATGTGATCACTCTTCCCCACCCCGTCCCACAAATGTGATCACTCTTCCCCATCCCGTCCCACAAATGTGATCACTCTCCCCCACCCCGTCCTACAAATGTGATCACTCTCCCCCATCCCGTCCCACAAATGTGATCACTCTCCCCCATCCCGTCCCACAAATGTGATCACTCTTCCCCATCCCGTCCCACAAATGTGATCTCTCTTCCCCATCCCACCCTACAAATGTGATCACTCTCCCCCATCCCGTCCCACAAATGTGATCACTCTTCCCCATCCCGTCCCACAAATGTGATCTCTCTTCCCCATCCCGTCCCACAAATGTGATCACGCTCCCCCATCCCGTCCCACAAATGTGATCACTCTTCCCCATCCCGTCCCACAAATGTGATCACTCTTCCCCATCCCGTCCCACAAATGTGATCACTCTTCCCCACCCCGTCTCACAAATGTGATCACTCTTCCCCATCCCGTCCCACAAATGTGATCAGTCTCCCCCATCCCGTCCCACAAATGTGATCACTCTCCCCCATCCCGTCCCACAAATGTGATCACTCTTCCCCATCCCGTCCCACAAATGTGATCACTCTTCCCCATCCCGTCCCACAAATGTGATCACTCTTCCCCACCCCGAACCACAAATGTGATCACTCTTCCCCATCCCGTCCCACAAATGTGATCACTCTTCCCCATCCCGTCCCACAAATGTGATCACTCTTCCCCATCCCGTCCCACAAATGTGATCACTCTTCCCGATCCCGTCCAACAAATGTGATCCCTCTTCCCCATCCCGTCCCACAAATGTGATCACTCTTCCCCATCCCACCCTACAAATGTGATCACTCTTCCCCATCCCGTCCCACAAATGTGATCACTCTTCCCCATCCCACCCTACAAATGTGATCACCCTTCCCCATCCCGTCCCACAAATGTGATCACTCTCCCCCACCCCGTCCCACAAATGTGATCACTCTTCCCCATCCCGTCCCACAAATGTGATCACTCTTCCCCACCCGTCCCACAAATGTGATCCCTCTTCCCCATCCCGTCCCACAAATGTGATCACTCTTCCCCACCCCGTCCCACAAATGTGATCACTCTTCCCCCTCCCGTCCCACAAATGTGATCACTCTTCCCCATCCCGTCCCACAAATGTGATCACTCTTCCCCATCCCGTCCCACAAATGTGATCCCTCTTTCCCATCCCGTCCCACAAATGTGATCACTCTTCCCCACCCCGTCCCACAAATGTGATCACTCTTCCCCACCCGTCCCACAAATGTGATCCCTCTTCCCCACCCGTCCCACAAATGTGATCACTCTTCCCCACCCCGTCCCACAAATGTGATCACTCTTCCCCATCCCACCCTACAAATGTGATCACTCTTCCCCATCCCGTCCCACAAATGTGATCACTCTTCCCCATCCCACCCTACAAATGTGATCACTCTTCCCCACCCCGTCCCACAAATGTGATCCCTCTTCCCCATCCCGTCCTACAAATGTGATCACTCTCCCCCATCCCGTCCCACAAATGTCATCACTCTTCCCCATCCCGTCCCACAAATGTGATCACTCTTCCCCACCCCGAACCACAAATGTGATCACTCTTCCCCACCCCGTCCCACAAATGTGATCACTCTCCCCCATCCCGTCCCACAAATGTGATCACTCTTCCCCATCCCGTCCCACAAATGTGATCACTCTTCCTCATCCCGTCCCACAAATGTGATCCCTCTCCCCCATCCCGTCCCACAAATGTGATCACTCTTCCCCATCCCGTCCCACAAATGTGATCACTCTTCCCCATCCCGTCCTACAAATGTGATCACTCTCCCCCACCCCGTCCCACAAATGTGATCACTCTTCCCCATCCCGTCCCACAAATGTGATCACTCTCCCCCACCCCGTCCCACAAATGTGATCACTGTCCCCCATCCCGTCCCACAAATGTGATCACTCTTCCCCATCCCGTCCCACAAATGTGATCACTCTTCCCCACCCCGTCCCACAAATGTGATCACTCTTCCCCATCCCGTCCCACAAATGTGATCACTCTTCCACATCCCGTCCCACAAATGTGATCACTCTTCCCCATCCCGTCCCACAAATGTGATCACTCTCCCCCATCCCGTCCTACAAATGTGATCACTCTTCCCCATCCCGTCCCACAAATGTGATCACTCTTCCCCACCCCGTCCCACAAATGTGATCACTCTTCCCCATCCCGTCCCACAAATGTGATCACTCTTCCCCATCCCGTCCCACAAATGTGATCACTCTTCCCCATCCCGTCCCACAAATGTGATCACTCTTCCCCATCCCGTCCCACAAATGTGATCACTCTTCCCCATCCCGTCCTACAAATGTGATCACTCTTCCCCATCCCACCCTACAAATGTGATCACTCCTCCCCACCCCGTCCCACAAATGTGATCACTCTTCCCCATCCCGTCCCACAAATGTGATCACTCTTCCCCATCCCGTCCCACAAATGTGATCCCTCTTCCCCATCCCACCCTACAAATGTGATCACTCTTCCCCACCCCGTCCCACAAATGTGATCACTCATCCCCATCCCGTCCCACAAATGTGATCACTCTTCCCCACCCCGTCCCACAAATGTGATCACTCTTCCCCATCCCGTCCCACAAATGTGATCACTCTTCCCCATCCCGTCCCACAAATGTGATCACTCTCCCCCATCCCGTCCCACAAATGTGATCACTCTTCCCCATCCCGTCCCACAAATGTGATCACTCTTCCCCATCCCGTCCCACAAATGTGATCACTCTTCCCCATCCCGTCCCACAAATGTGATCACTCTTCCCCACCCCGTCCCACAAATGTGATCACTCTTCCCCACCCCGTCCCACAAATGTGATCACTCTTCCCCATCCCGTCCCACAAATGTGATCCCTCTTCCCCATCCCGTCCCACAAATGTGATCCCTCTTCTTCATCCCAACCTACAAATGTGATCAGTCTCCCCCATCCCGTCCCACAAATGTGATCACTCTTCCCCATCCCGTCCCACAAATGTGATCACTCTTCCCCATCCCGTCCCACAAATGTGATCACTCTCCCCCACCCCGTCCCACAAATGTGATCACTCTTCTCCATCCCGTCCCACAAATGTGATCACTCTTCCCCATCCCGTCCCACAAATGTGATCAGTCTCCCCCATCCCGTCCCACAAATGTGATCACTCTTCCCCATCCCGTCCCACAAATGTGATCAGTCTCCCCCATCCCGTCCCACAAATGTGATCACTCTCCCCCATCCCGTCCCACAAATGTGATCACTCTTCCCCATCCCGTCCCACAAATGTGATCACTCTTCCCCATCCCGTCCCACAAATGTGATCACTCTTCCCCATCCCGTCCCACAAATGTGATCACTCTCCCCCATCCCGTCCCACAAATGTGATCACTCTTCCCCATCCCGTCCCACAAATGTGATCACTCTTCCCCATCCCGTCCCACAAATGTGATCACTCTTCCCCATCCCGTCCCACAAATGTGATCACTCTTCCCCACCCCGTCCCACAAATGTGATCACTCTTCCCCACCCCGTCCCACAAATGTGATCACTCTTCCCCATCCCGTCCCACAAATGTGATCCCTCTTCCCCATCCCGTCCCACAAATGTGATCCCTCTTCTTCATCCCAACCTACAAATGTGATCAGTCTCCCCCATCCCGTCCCACAAATGTGATCACTCTTCCCCATCCCGTCCCACAAATGTGATCACTCTTCCCCATCCCGTCCCACAAATGTGATCACTCTCCCCCACCCCGTCCCACAAATGTGATCACTCTTCCCCATCCCGTCCCACAAATGTGATCACTCTTCCCCATCCCGTCCCACAAATGTGATCAGTCTCCCCCATCCCGTCCCACAAATGTGATCACTCTCCCCCATCCCGTCCCACAAATGTGATCACTCTTCCCCATCCCGTCCCACAAATGTGATCACTCTTCCCCATCCCGTCCCACAAATGTGATCACTCTTCCCCACCCCGAACCACAAATGTGATCACTCTTCCCCATCCCGTCCCGCAAATGTGATCACTCTTCCCCATCCCGTCCCACAAATGTGATCACTCTTCCCCATCCCGTCCCACAAATGTGATCACTCTTCCCCATCCCGTCCCACAAATGTGATCACTCTTCCCGATCCCGTCCAACAAATGTGATCCCTCTTCCCCATCCCGTCCCACAAATGTGATCACTCTTCCCCATCCCACCCTACAAATGTGATCACTCTTCCCCATCCCGTCCCACAAATGTGATCACTCTTCCCCATCCCACCCTACAAATGTGATCACTCTTCCCCATCCCGTCCCACAAATGTGATCACTCTCCCCCACCCCGTCCCACAAATGTGATCACTCTTCCCCATCCCGTCCCACAAATGTGATCACTCTTCCCCACCCGTCCCACAAATGTGATCCCTCTTCCCCATCCCGTCCCACAAATGTGATCATTCTTCCCCACCCCGTCCCACAAATGTGATCACTCTTCCCCCTCCCGTCCCACAAATGTGATCACTCTTCCCCATCCCGTCCCACAAATGTGATCACTCTTCCCCATCCCGTCCCACAAATGTGATCCCTCTTTCCCATCCCGTCCCACAAATGTGATCACTCTTCCCCACCCCGTCCCACAAATGTGATCACTCTTCCCCACCCGTCCCACAAATGTGATCCCTCTTCCCCACCCGTCCCACAAATGTGATCACTCTTCCCCACCCCGTCCCACAAATGTGATCACTCTTCCCCATCCCACCCTACAAATGTGATCACTCTTCCCCATCCCGTCCCACAAATGTGATCACTCTTCCCCATCCCACCCTACAAATGTGATCACTCTTCCCCACCCCGTCCCACAAATGTGATTCCTCTTCCCCATCCCGTCCTACAAATGTGATCACTCTCCCCCATCCCGTCCCACAAATGTCATCACTCTTCCCCATCCCGTCCCACAAATGTGATCACTCTTCCCCACCCCGAACCACAAATGTGATCACTCTTCCCCACCCCGTCCCACAAATGTGATCACTCTCCCCCATCCCGTCCCACAAATGTGATCACTCTTCCCCATCCCGTCCCACAAATGTGATCACTCTTCCTCATCCCGTCCCACAAATGTGATCCCTCTCCCCCATCCCGTCCCACAAATGTGATCACTCTTCCCCATCCCGTCCCACAAATGTGATCACTCTTCCCCATCCCGTCCTACAAATGTGATCACTCTCCCCCACCCCGTCCCACAAATGTGATCACTCTTCCCCATCCCGTCCCACAAATGTGATCACTCTCCCCCACCCCGTCCCACAAATGTGATCACTGTCCCCCATCCCGTCCCACAAATGTGATCACTCTTCCCCATCCCGTCCCACAAATGTGATCACTCTTCCCCACCCCGTCCCACAAATGTGATCACTCTTCCCCATCCCGTCCCACAAATGTGATCACTCTTCCACATCCCGTCCCACAAATGTGATCACTCTTCCCCATCCCGTCCCACAAATGTGATCACTCTCCCCCATCCCGTCCTACAAATGTGATCACTCTTCCCCACCCCGTCCCACAAATGTGATCACTCTTCCCCACCCCGTCCCACAAATGTGATCACTCTTCCCCATCCCGTCCCACAAATGTGATCACTCTTCCCCATCCCGTCCCACAAATGTGATCACTCTCCCCCATCCCGTCCCACAAATGTGATCACTCTTCCCCATCCCGTCCCACAAATGTGATCACTCTTCCCCATCCCGTCCCACAAATGTGATCACTCTTCCCCATCCCGTCCCACAAATGTGATCACTCTTCCCCACCCCGTCCCACAAATGTGATCACTCTTCCCCACCCCGTCCCACAAATGTGATCACTCTTCCCCATCCCGTCCCACAAATGTGATCCCTCTTCCCCATCCCGTCCCACAAATGTGATCCCTCTTCTTCATCCCAACCTACAAATGTGATCAGTCTCCCCCATCCCGTCCCACAAATGTGATCACTCTTCCCCATCCCGTCCCACAAATGTGATCACTCTTCCCCATCCCGTCCCACAAATGTGATCACTCTCCCCCACCCCGTCCCACAAATGTGATCACTCTTCCCCATCCCGTCCCACAAATGTGATCACTCTTCCCCATCCCGTCCCACAAATGTGATCACTCTCCCCCATCCCGTCCCACAAATGTGATCACTCTTCCCCACCCCGTCCCACAAATGTGATCACTCTCCCCCATCCCGTCCCACAAATGTGATCACTCTTCCCCATCCCGTCCCACAAATGTGATCACTCTTCCCCATCCCGTCCCACAAATGTGATCACTCTTCCCCATCCCGTCCCACAAATGTGATCACTCTTCCCCATCCCGTCCCACAAATGTGATCACTCTCCCCCATCCCGTCCCACAAATGTGATCACTCTTCCCCATCCCGTCCCACAAATGTGATCACTCTTCCCCATCCCGTCCCACAAATGTGATCACTCATCCCCATCCCGTTCCACAAATGTGATCACTCTTCCCCATCCCGTCCCACAAATGTGATCACTCTCCCCCATCCCGTCCCACAAATGTGATCACTCTTCCCCATCCCGTCCCACAAATGTGATCACTCTTCCACATCCCGTCCCACAAATGTGATCACTCTTCCCCATCCCGTCCCACAAATGTGATCACTCTTCCCCATCCCACCCTACAAATGTGATCACTCTTCCCCATCCCGTCCCACAAATGTGATCACTCTTCCCCACCCCGTCCCACAAATGTGATCTCTCTTCCCCATCCCGTCCCACAAATGTGATCACTCTTCCCCATCCCGTCCCACAAATGTGATCACTCTTCCCCATCCCGTCCCACAAATGTGATCACTCTTCCCCATCCCGTCCCACAAATGTGATCACTCTTCCCCATCCCGTCCTACAAATGTGATCACTCTTCCCCATCCCGTCCCACAAATGTGATCCCTCTTCCCCACCCCGTCCCACAAATGTGATCACTCTTCCCCATCCCGTCCCACAAATGTGATCACTCATCCCCATCCCGTCCCACAAATGTGATCACTCTTCCCCATCCCGTCCCACAAATGTGATCCCTCTCCCCCATCCCGTCCCACAAATATGATCACTCTTCCCCATCACGTCCCACAAATGTGATCACTCTTCCCCATCCCGTCCCACAAATGTGATCACTCTTCCCCATCCCGTCCCACAAATGTGATCACTCTACCCCATCCCGTCCCACAAATGTGATCACTCTTCCCCATCCCACCCTACAAATGTGATCACTCTTCCCCATCCCGTCCCACAAATGTGATCCCTCTTCCCCATCCCATCCCACAAATGTGATCCCTCTTCCCCATCCCGTCCCACAAATCTGATCACTCTTCCCCATCCCATCCCACAAATGTGATCCCTCTTCCTCACCCCGTCCCACAAATGTGATCACTCTTCCCCCTCCCGTCCCACAAATGTGATCACTCTTCCCCCTCCCGTCCCACAAATGTGATCACTCTTCCCCACCCCGTCCCACAAATGTGATCACTCTTCCCCATCCCGTCCCACAAATGTGATCCCTCTTCCCCATCCCGTCCCACAAATGTGATCACTCTTCCCCATCCCGTCCCACAAATGTGATCACTCTTCCCCATCCCGTCCCACAAATGTGATCACTCTTCCCCATCCCGTCCCACAAATGTGATCACTCTTCCCCATCCCGTCCCACAAATGTGATCACTCTTCCCCATCCCGTCCCACAAATGTGATCACTCTTCCCCATCCCGTCCCACAAATGTGCTCACTCTTCCCCATCCCGTCCCACAAATGTGATCACTCTTCCCCATCCCGTCCCACAAATGTGATCACTCTTCCCCATCCCGTCCCACAAATGTGATCCCTCTTCCCCATCCCGTCCCACAAATGTGATCACTCTTCCCCACCCCGTCCTACAAATGTGATCACTCTTCCCCATTCCGTCCCACAAATGTGATCACTCTCCCCCATCCCGTCCCACAAATGTGATCACTCTCCCCCATTCCGTCCCACAAATGTGATCACTCTTCCACATCCCGTCCCACAAATGTGATCACTCTTCCCCATCCCGTCCCACAAATGTGATCCCTCTTCCCCATCCCGTCCCACAAATGTGATCACTCTCCCCCATCCCGTCCCACAAATGTGATCCCTCTCCCCCATCCCGTCCCACAAATGTGATCCCTCTCCCCCATCCCGTCCCACAAATGTGATCACTCTTCCCCATCCCGTCCCACAAATGTGATCACTCATCCCCATCCCGTCCCACAAATGTGATCACTCTTCCCCATCCCGTCCCACAAATGTGATCACTCTTCCCCATCCCGTCCCACAAATGTGATCACTCTTCCCCATCCCGTCCCACAAATGTGATCACTCTTCCCCATCCCGTCCCACAAATGTGATCACTCTTCCCCATCCCGTCCCACAAATGTGATCACTCTTCCCCATCCCGTCCCACAAATGTGATCACTCTTCCCCATCCCGTCCCACAAATGTGATCACTCTTCCCCATCCCGTCCCACAAATGTGATCACTCTTCCCCACCCCGTCCCACAAATGTGATCACTCTTCCCCATCCCGTCCCACAAATGTGATCACTCTTCCCCATCCCGTCCCACAAATGTGATCACTCTTCCCCCTCCCGTCCCACAAATGTGATCAGTCTCCCCCATCCCGTCCTACAAATGTGATCAGTCTCCCCCATCCCGTCCCACAAATGTGATCACTCTTCCCCATCCCGTCCCACAAATGTGATCACTCTTCCCCATCCCGTCCCACAAATGTGATCACTCTCCCCCATCCCGTCCCACAAATGTGATCACTCTCCCCCATCCCGTCCCACAAATGTGATCACTCTTCCCCATCCCACAAATGTGATCACTCTTCCCCATCCCGTCCCACAAATGTGATCACTCTTCCCCATCCCACCCTACAAATGTGATCACTCTTCCCCATCCCGTCCCACAAATGTGATCCCTCTTCCCCATCCCGTCCCACAAATGTGATCACTCTTCCCCATCCCGTCCCACAAATGTGATCTCTCTTCCCCATCCCGTCCCACAAATGTGATCACTCTTCCCCACCCCGTCCCACAAATGTGATCCCTCATCCCCACCCCGTCCTACAAATGTGATCACTCTTCCCCATCCCGTCCCACAAATGTGATCACTCTTCCCCATCCCGTCCCACAAATGTGATCACTCTTCCCCATCCCGTCCCACAAATGTGATCACTCTTCCCCACCCCGTCCCACAAATGTGATCCCTCATCCCCACCCCGTCCCACAAATGTGATCACTCTTCCCCATCCCGTCCCACAAATGTGATCACTCATCCCCATCCCGTCCCACAAATGTGATCACTCTTCCCCATCCCGTCCCACAAATGTGATCACTCTTCCCCATCCCGTCCCACAAATGTGATCACTCTTCCCCATCCCGTCCCACAAATGTGATCACTCTTCCCCATCCCGTCCCACAAATGTGATCACTCTTCCCCATCCCGTCCCACAAATGTGATCACTCTTCCCCATCCCGTCCCACAAATGTGATCACTCTTCCCCATCCCGTCCCACAAATGTGATCACTCTTCCCCACCCCGTCCCACAAATGTGATCACTCTTCCCCATCCCGTCCCACAAATGTGATCACTCTTCCCCATCCCGTCCCACAAATGTGATCACTCTTCCCCATCCCGTCCCACAAATGTGATCAGTCTTCCCCATCCCGTCCCACAAATGTGATCACTCTTCCCCCTCCCTTCCCACAAATGTGATCAGTCTCCCCCATCCCGTCCTACAAATGTGATCAGTCTCCCCCATCCCGTCCCACAAATGTGATCACTCTTCCCCATCCCGTCCCACAAATGTGATCACTCTTCCCCATCCCGTCCCACAAATGTGATCACTCTCCCCCATCCCGTCCCACAAATGTGATCACTCTCCCCCATCCCGTCCCACAAATGTCATCACTCTTCCCCATCCCACAAATGTGATCACTCTTCCCCATCCCGTCCCACAAATGTGATCACTCTTCCCCATCCCACCCTACAAATGTGATCACTCTTCCCCATCCCGTCCCACAAATGTGATCCCTCTTCCCCATCCCGTCCCACAAATGTGATCACTCTTCCCCATCCCGTCCCACAAATGTGATCTCTCTTCCCCATCCCGTCCCACAAATGTGATCACTCTTCCCCACCCCGTCCCACAAATGTGATCCCTCATCCCCACCCCGTCCTACAAATGTGATCACTCTTCCCCATCCCGTCCCACAAATGTGATCACTCTTCCCCATCCCGTCCCACAAATGTGATCACTCTTCCCCATCCCGTCCCACAAATGTGATCACTCTTCCCCACCCCGTCCCACAAATGTGATCCCTCATCCCCACCCCGTCCCACAAATGTGATCCCTCATCCCCACCCCGTCCTACAAATGTGATCACTCTTCCCCATCCCGTCCCACAAATGTGATCACTCTTCCCCATCCCGTCCCACAAATGTGATCACTCTCCCCCATCCCGTCCCACAAATGTGATCACTCTTCCCCATCCCGTCCTCCAAATGTGATCCCTCTTCCCCATCCCGTCCCACAAATGTGATCCCTCTTCCCCATCCCGTCCCACAAATGTGATCACTCTTCCCCATCCCGTCCCACAAATGTGATCACTCTCCCCCATCCCGTCCCACAAATGTGATCACTCTTCCCCATCCCGTCCCACAAATGTGATCACTCTTCCCCATCCCGTCCCACAAATGTGATCCCTCATCCCCACCCCGTCCCACAAATGTGATCCCTCATCCCCACCCCGTCCTACAAATGTGATCACTCTTCCCCATCCCGTCCCACAAATGTGATCACTCTTCCCCATCCCGTCCCACAAATGTGATCACTCTCCCCCATCCCGTCCCACAAATGTGATCACTCTTCCCCATCCCGTCCTCCAAATGTGATCCCTCTTCCCCATCCCGTCCCACAAATGTGATCCCTCTTCCCCATCCCGTCCTACAAATGTGATCACTCTCCCCCATCCCGTCCCACAAATGTGATCACTCTCCCCCATCCTGTCCCACAAATGTGATCACTCTCCCCCATCCCACCCTACAAATGTCATCACTCTTCCCCATCCCGTCCCACAAATGTGATCACTCTCCCCCACCCCGTCCCACAAATGTGATCACTCTTCCCCATCCCGTCCCACAAATGTGATCACTCTTCCCCACCCCGTCCCACAAATGTGATCCCTCATCCCCACCCCGTCCTACAAATGTGATCACTCTTCCCCATCCCGTCCCACAAATGTGATCACTCTTCCCCATCCCGTCCCACAAATGTGATCACTCTTCCCCACCCCGTCCCACAAATGTGATCCCTCATCCCCACCCCGTCCCACAAATGTGATCCCTCATCCCCACCCCGTCCTACAAATGTGATCACTCTTCCCCATCCCGTCCCACAAATGTGATCACTCTTCCCCATCCCGTCCCACAAATGTGATCACTCTCCCCCATCCCGTCCCACAAATGTGATCACTCTTCCCCATCCCGTCCTCCAAATGTGATCCCTCTTCCCCATCCCGTCCCACAAATGTGATCCCTCTTCCCCATCCCGTCCTACAAATGTGATCACTCTCCCCCATCCCGTCCCACAAATGTGATCACTCTCCCCCATCCTGTCCCACAAATGTGATCACTCTCCCCCATCCCACCCTACAAATGTCATTACTCTTCCCCATCCCGTCCCACAAATGTGATCACTCTCCCCCATCCCGTCCCACAAATGTGATCACTCTTCCCCACCCCGTCCCACAAATGTGATCCCTCTCCCCCATCCCGTCCCACAAATGTGATCACTCTTCCCCATCCCGTCCCACAAATGTGATCAGTCTTCCCCACCCCGTCCCACAAATGTGATCCCTCTTCCCCATCCCGTCCCACAAATGTGATCACTCTCCCCCACCCCGTCCCACAAATGTGATCCCTCTTCCCCATCCCGTCCCACAAATGTGATCACTCTTCCCCATCCCGTCCCACAAATGTGATCACTCTTCCCCATCCCGTCCCACAAATGTGATCACTCTTCCCCATCCCGTCCCACAAATGTGATCACTCTTCCCCATCCCGTCCCACAAATGTGCTCACTCTTCCCCATCCCGTCCCACAAATGTGATCACTCTTCCCCATCCCGTCCCACAAATGTGATCCCTCTTCCCCATCCCGTCCCACAAATGTGATCACTCTCCCACATCCCGTCCCACAAATGTGATCACTCTTCCCCATCCCGTCCCACAAATGTGATCACTCTTCCCCATCCCGTCCCACAAACGTGATCACTCTTCCCCATCCCGTCCCACAAATGTGATCACTCTTCCCCATCCCGTCCCACAAATGTGATCACTCTCCCCCATCCCGTCCCACAAATGTGATCACTCTACCCCATCCCGTCCCGCAAATGTGATCACTCTTCCCCATCCCGTCCCACAAATGTGATCACTCTTCCCCATCCCGTCCCACAAATGTGATCACTCTTCCCCATCCCGTCCCACAAATGTGATCCCTCTTCCCCATCCCGTCCCACAAATGTGATCACTCTTCCCCATCCCGTCCCACAAATGTGATCAGTCTTCCCCACCCCGTCCCACAAATGTGATCACTCTTCCCCACCCCGTCCTACAAATGTGATCACTCTTCCCCATTCCGTCCCACAAATGTGATCACTCTTCCCCATCCCGTCCCACAAATGTGATCACTCTCCCCCATTCCGTCCCACAAATGTGATCACTCTTCCCCATCCCGTCCCACAAATGTGATCACTCTTCCCCATCCCGTCCCACAAATGTGATCCCTCTTCCCCATCCCGTCCCACAAATGTGATCACTCTTCCCCATCCCGTCCCACAAATGTGATCCCTCTCCCCCATCCCGTCCCACAAATGTGATCACTCTCCCCCATCCCGTCCCACAAATGTGATCACTCTCCCCCATCCCGTCCCACAAATGTGATCACTCATCCCCATCCCGTCCCACAAATGTGATCACTCTTCCCCATCCCGTCCCACAAATGTGATCACTCTTCCCCATCCCGTCCCACAAATGTGATCACTCTCCCCATCCCGTCCCACAAATGTGATCACTCTTCCCCATCCCGTCCCACAAATGTGATCACTCTTCCCCATCCCGTCCCACAAATGTGATCACTCTTCCCCATCCCGTCCCACAAATGTGATCACTCTTCCCCATCCCGTCCCACAAATGTGATCACTCTTCCCCATCCCGTCCCACAAATGTGATCACTCTTCCCCATCCCGTCCCACAAATGTGATCACTCTTCCCATCCCGTCCTACAAATGTGATCCCTCTCCCCCATCCCGTCCCACAAATGTGATCCCTCTCCCCACCCCGTCCCACAAATGTGATCCCTCTCCCCCATCCCGTCCCACAAATGTGATCACTCTTCCCCACCCCGTCCCACAAATGTGATCACTCTTCCCCGTCCCGTCCCACAAATGTGATCACTCTCCCCCATCCCATCCCACAAATGTGATCACTCTTCCCCATCCTGTCCCACAAATGTGATCACTCTTCCCCATCCCGTCCACAAATGTGATCACTCTTCCCATCCCGTCCCACAAATGTGATCCCTCTTCCCCATCCCGTCCCACAAATGTGATCACTCTTCCCCATCCCGTCCCACAAATGTGATCACTCTTCCCCACCCGTCCCACAAATGTGATCACTCTTCCCCATCCCACAAATGTGATCACTCTTCCCCATCCCGTCCCACAAATGTCATCACTCTTCCCCATCCCGTCCCACAAATGTGATCACTCTTCCCCATCCCGTCCCACAAATGTGATCACTCTTCCCCATTCCGTCCCACAAATGTGATCACTCTTCCCCACCCCGTCCCACAAATGTGATCACTCTTCCCCATCCCACCCTCGCCCACCCCCGGCCTGCTCCCCCCCAGCTGCCCTGCTCCCCCCCCCACCCCGCCGGACTGACGGGCCTTGTGTGCGAGCAGGAGGCGGTGCACCTGGACGGGCAGGTGCTTTAACGCCCTACTGAAGAAAGTGAGCCCAGCGATCCACAGGCACCTGCGGAAACACGAGGTGGACCCCGTGATGTACATGACGGAGTGGTTTATGTGCCTGTTCACCCGTACCCTCCCCTGGGCCACCATGCTGAGGGTCTGGGACATGTTCCTCAGCGAGGGTAAGAACAGGGGGGGGGAGAGAGAGGGAGAGGGGGGGAGAGGGGGGAGAGGGAGAGTGAGGGGGAGGAGAGGGAGAGGGAGGGAGGGAGGTAGAGAAGGAGAGATAGAGAGGGAAGGGGAGAGAGAGGGTGAGAGAGGGAGAGGAGAGGAAGGAAGGAGAGGGGAAGGAGGAAGGGGTGAGAGAAAGAAGAGAGAGGGAGAGGGAGGGAGACAGAGGGTGAGAGAGGAGGTTATATGTGTGTTGGAGAGGAGAGAGGAAAAGATTTGGAGAAAAAGTGTTGGAGAGAGACTGGAGGGGGAGAGAGTGACTTGGGGGGGGGTGAGAGAAACTGGAGGGACAGAGGAAGACGGGGTGGGGATAGAGTGAGTTTGGGTGAGGAGAGAGACTGGGACAGAGAGAAAGGGACTGGGGAGAGATTGGAGAGAGGGAGAGCGGGAGAGGGAGAGATTGTAGAGAGGAAGAGGGAGAGAGAGAGAGGCAGAGGGAGAGAGAGGGAGACTGGGAGAGAGGAAGAGGGGGAGACTGGGAGAGAGAGGGGGAGAGAGATTGGAGAGGGAGAGAGAGAGGGGGAGAGTGAGATTGGAGAGGGGAGGGAGAGAGAGAATGTATGTTGGGGAGGATAGAGAGAGAGGGGGAGGGTGACAGAGGGTGAGAGAGGGTGGTTGTATGTGTGTTGGAGAGGAGAGAGGAAAGGATTTGGAGAAACAGACTGGTGGAGAGAGACTGGAGGGACAGAGGAAGACGGGTTGGGGATAGAGTGAGTTTGGGACAGAGAGAAAGAGACTGGGGAGAGAGCTGGGGAGAGGGGAGAGAGGGGGAGAGGGAGAGAGAGGGAAGACTGGGAGAGAGAGATTGGAGAGAGGGAGGGGAAATTGGAGAGAGAGAGAGAGAGGGTATGTTGGGGGAGGAAAGAGAGATGGAGGTTGCTCCCGCCCCACGCCTCGCTCACCCCCTCTCCCCTCTCCCCTAAGGAGTGAAGGTGATTTTCCGAGTGGCCCTCTTCATCCTGAAAGTGACGCTCGGCTCTTCGGAGAAGCTGAAGGATTGCCAGGGGCTGGTGGAGACGCTGGAGAGGCTCCGGACCATCCCACAGCATTACCTCCGGGACGAAATCCTCATCCGTGAGGTAGGGGCGATGGCCGTGAGGGGCTCTTCCCACACTCGCACACACACACAGACACTCGAATGGGCAAGAGCACTGTGCACCGGGCAACTGTACCAACGCTCCTGTTTAAAAACCTCCCATTGGCCCTCCCCACGGTCACCCCCACCCCGTCTCCCTCACCCCCTCCCCTACAACCTTCTCCGTCACCCTCTCCCTCCCCTACACTCCTCCTGTCTCCATCACCCCCACCCTCCCCTACACCACTCCCCGTCTCCGTCACCCCCCTCCCTCCCCTACACCCTTCCCCGTCTCCGTCACCCTCTCCTACACCCCTCCCCATCTCCGTCACCCTCTCCTACACCCCTCCCCGTCTCCGTCACCCACTCCCTCCCCTACACCCCTCCCCGTCTCCGTCACCCCCTCCCCTACACCCCTCCCCGTCTCCGTCACCCTCCCCCTACACCCCTACCCATCTCCGTCACCCCCTCCCCTACACACCTCCCCGTCTCCGTCACCCCCCTCCCTCCCCTACACCCCTCCCCGTCTCCGTCACCCCCTCCCTCCCCTACACCCCTCCCCGTCTCCGTCACCTCCTCCCTCCCCTACACACCTCCCCGTCTCCGTCACCCCCTCCCTCCCCTACACCCCTCCCCGTCTCCGTCACCCCCTCCCTCCCCTACACCCCCCCCGTCTCCGTCACCCCCTCCCCTACACCCCTCCCCATCTCCGTCACCCCCTCCCTACACACCTCCCCGTCTCCGTCACCCCTCCCTCCCTACACACCTCACCGTCTCCGTCACCCTCTCCCTCCCCTACACCCCTACCCGTCTCCGTCACCCACTCCCTCCCCTACACCCCTCCCCATCTCCGTCACCCCCTCCTTCCCCTACACACCTCCCCATCTCCGTCACCCCCTCCCCTACACACCTCCCTGTCTCCGTCACCCCCTCCCTCCCCTACACACCTCCCCGTCTCCGTCACCCCCCTCCCTCCCCTACACCCCTCCCCGTCTCCGTCACCCCCTCCCTCCCCTACACCCTTCCCCATCTACGTCACACCCTCCCTCCCCTACACCCCTCCCCGTCTCTGTCACCCCCTCCCTCCCCTACACCCCTCCCCGTCAACGTCACCCCTCCCTCCCCTACACCCCTCCCCGTCTCCGTCACCCCCTCCCTCCCCTACACCCTTCCCCATCTACGTCACACCCTCCCTCCCCTACACCCCTCCCCGTCTCTGTCACCCCCTCCCTCCCCTACACCCCTCCCCGTCTCCGTCACCCCCTCCCTCCGCTGCGCACCTCCCCGTCTTCCTCATTCCCTCCCTCCCCTACACCCCTCCCCACCGTCACACCCTCCCTCTTCTACACCCCTCCCCACCGTCACACCCTCCCTCCCCTACACCCCTCTCCGTCACCCCCCTCCCTCCCCTACCTCGCGCTCCTCCTGCTCTCTGTTAAGTTCATTTTCTCTCTCCTCCCCCCCCCCCCCAGGTGTCCGAGCTCGGTATCACAGACGCTGCCATCGACCGGGAGGACGTCCCGTCAGAGGAAGAAGATGTCGAAGGCCGGGCGGAGCCCCCCCAACCCCACCGGCCCCCGCCTGCACGGAGCCCGGGCTGTCTACGAGTCCGCCCGCCGGCTGCTGCCCCTTGACCCCCTGCCCCTGCCCCTCTCTGCGCCCCGCTCTCCGTCGGTCCCCGCCGTCCTGGTCTCGCCCCCTCCCGCTGCCCAGGAGGACCCCCGTCCAGGCCGGCCAGCCGCTCCCGGACCTTCTACGTCCGCAGGCCGTCCCGCCCGCCTCAGGTGCCGCCCCGGAGGGAGGGGAGGAGGCGGGCAGGAGGCGGCCGAGGAGGAGGGAGCGGGAGTCCGCTCGAAACGGTTCTCGGAGCCCCTCTGCTCCGATACCTACTTCTGAGGGTGTGGAGGTGATACTGAGGGGGGCTGGACCCTCCGAATCTCCCCCTTCCACTTCCCTCCTTCCCCCTCTTTACCCCCCCTTCTGCATTCCTGACTGCACACTCCCCATCCATCTCCTTGATTTCCCCCTCACCCTCCTAATCCCTTTCTTTCTTCCCCTCTCTCCACCTCCTTCTCCCCACCTCTCCCCTCCCTTTCTCTCCCCCAGCTTTCCAGATCTTTGCCTGCTCTCGCCCATCCATCTCCCTCTCTCCCTCATCTCTCGCCCCCCCCCACCCCAATCTCTACCCCTCAGGCAGTGAAGAAAGCTAATGGCATGCTGGCTTTTTATAACAAGAGCAATTGAGTATAGGAGTAAAGAGGTCCTTCTGCAGCTGTACAGGGCCCTGGTGAGACCCCACCTGCAGTATTGTGTGCAGTTTTGGTCTCCAAATTTGAGGAAGGACATTCTTGCTATTGAGGGAGTGCAGCGTGGGTTCACGAGGTTAATTCCCGGAATGGTGGGACTGTCATATGTTGAAAGATTGGAGCGACTGGGCTTGTATACACTGGAATTTAGAAGGATGAGAGGGGATCTGATTGAGACAAATAAGATTATTAAGGGATTGGACACGCTGGGGGCAGGAAGCATGTTCCTGCTGATGGGTGAGTCCAGAACCAGAGGCCGCAGTTTAAGAATAAGGGGTAGGCCATTTAGAACAGAGATGCGGAAAAACTTTTTCACCCAGAGAGTGGTGGATATGTGGAATGCTCTGCCCCAGAAGGCAGTGGAGGCCAAGTCTCTGGATGCATTCAATAGAGAGTTAGATAGAGCTCTTATAGATAGCGGGGTCGAGGGATATGGGAGAGGGCAGGAACGGGGTACTGATTGTGGATGGTCAGCCACGATCACAGTGAATGGCCTACTCCCGCACCTTTGGTTAATCATCCCCTCGCTGGACCCCTACCTGCACTCTACCTTACTCTCCCTCCCTCCCTCCTTCAACCCTATTCACCCCCACTACCTCCTCTTCCCCTACCTCTGTTTCCCTTCTTTATCTCCCCTCTCAGTCCACCTGCCCCACTTTCTCCCCTCTCCCTCCCCGTCTATCCCTCCGTCTCCCCCTCCCCCTCCTCCCAGCACCCACCCTCCATCACTCCCCAGTCTCCCTGCCCGGACCTCCGGTCCCACCCCTCTCTCTTCACCCAACTCCTCCCCCCCTCGCACACACCACCCCTCCGCCCTTCCATACCTCTCCTCCTTCCTCCACCCTCCTCGCGATTTCCGTCTCTGCCCCACTAACCCTCCTTCTTCCCTCCTGGAGGAAGTGTGGGGGGGGGGAGGGAGGGAGGGAGGGGGAAGGAACTGAACTTTTCCCCTACTGAAGAGGTCTAAAACGGGTAACTGTACGCGCCCCCCCCCCCACCCCGGCCGAGGAGGGGAGGCATTATTTCCTCAGAACTGCGCTGGATGTAGTTTTAAATGTTGTTCCTGAAAAGTCTGGATTTTTCTGCCGCCAACACCCCACCCATTCCCCACCCGCCTCTGGCCCAGAGCCCCCTTGCCCCCGCCCTCCCTCTGTCCCGTCCCGCCGCGGGGGGCACCGGGCTGAGGGGAAACTGGAACCGATGCCAACATTGAGGAATAAATAAAAAATCACCGGACGAGTACGTGTGTGTGCGTGTGTCCCTCGTTTGTCTCTCCGGGGGCGGTGAGGAGTGAGTGAGGGCCGTCCGCTGAGAATTCCCCCCCCCCCCGCCTTCGCAACCTCCTCCCCACCCAGGGGAAAGCGCCAGCCTGGGGGGAGGCCATTCACCCCCTCGGTCTCTGCTAGCCCCAGACGGATCTCAGGCCGAGAATAATCATTGATTGCGATCAGAACTTTATTCTGGGTGAGTGGAAGTTGGGGGGTGGGGGTAGGACAGAGATGAGGGAGGGGTGATGGAGACCGGGAGGGGTGTGGGGGAGGGAGGGGTGATGGAGACCGGGAGGGGTGTAGGGGAGGGAGGGGTGATGGAGACGAGGAGGGGTGTAGGGGAGGGAGGGGTGATGGAGACCGGGAGGGGTGTAGGGGAGGGAGGGGTGATGGAGACCGGGAGGGGTGTAGGGGAGGGAGGGGTGATGGAGACGAGGAGGGGTGTGGGTCAGGGAGGGTGGCAGAGACATGGAGAGGTGTAGGGGAGGGAAGGATGGGTGTAGGAGAGGGAGGGGGTTGTAGCTGAGGGAGTTAAGTGTGTAGTGGAGGGAGGGTGGTGTATAGGAAAGGGAGGGAAGAAGTGTAGGGGAGGGAGGTGTGTAGGATGGGAGGAGGGAGATATAGGAGAGACAGGAGGTGTGGGGGAGGGAGGAGGTGTGTAGGGGCAGGATGAGGTTTATGGGAGGGAAGGAGAAGGTGTAGAGGAGGAAGGAAGAAGTAGGGGAGAGAGTAGGTGTAGGGGAGGGAGGAAGGAGGTGTAGGGGAAAGAGGTGTGGGGGCGGGAAGAGGTGTAGGGGAGGGAGGTGGTGTAGGGCAGTCGGAGGTGTGGGGGAAGGAGGAGGTTTATGTGAGGGATGGAGAAGGTGCAGAGGAGGGAGGAAGGAGGTGTAGGGGAAAGAGGAGGTGTGGGGGCGGGAGGACGTGTAGGGGAGGGAGGTGTGTAGGAGAGGGTGGGAGGAGGGAGGAGGTGTAGGGGAGGGAGGGAGGTGTGTAGGAGAGGGTGGGAGGGGGTGTAGGGGAGGAAGGGAGGAGCTTTAGGGAGGGAGGACTGCATTGAGGATCAGTAACGGGATAGGATCACTACGATCATCTCTCCATCCGATGGAACATAGTCACCGATACCTTTAGAGAAATAATGTTAATTAGGATATCTGACATATTGGTAATCATATTGCAATCATCGTAATAATTTGTATAAAAACAGTGATATAGATCTCTCTATCTCCATCTCTCTCTATCTGTCTCTCTCTATCTCCATCTCCATCTCTATCTCCATCTATCTCTATCTCCATCTTCATCTCTATCTCCATCTATCTCTCTCTATCTCCATCTCCATCTTCATCTTTATCTCCATCTATCTATCTCTCTCTCTCTCTCTCTATATCTCCATCTATCTCTATCTGTCTCTCTCTATCTCCATCTCCATCTCCATCTATCTATCTATCTATCTCTCTCTCTGTCTCCATCTTCATCTCTGTCTCTATCTATCTCTCTAATTCTATGTATGTGTCCGAATCTATCTTTATCTCCATCTGTCTCTCTATCTCTATTTCTATATCCCTGTCTCTCTCTCTCTATCTCCATCTGTCTCTCTCTCTATTTCTATATCCCTGTCTCTATCTCTATCTCCATATCTGTCTCTATCTCCATCTCCACCTTCATCTCTATCTATCCCTCTCTGTATCTCTCCATTTCTATCTCCATCTATCTATCTCATCTATCTATCTCTATCTGTCTCTATCTTTATCTATCTATCTATCTCTATCTGTATATCTCTATCTCAATCATCTTCATCTCTAACTATCTATCTCCATCTCTGGCTTCATCTCCATCTATCTCTATCTCTATTTACTCCATCTATCTCTGTCTCTCTATCTCTATTTCTATATCCCTGTCTCTATCTCTAACTCTACCTCCATATCTCTCTCTATCGCCATCTCCACCTTCATCTCTATCTATCCCTCTCTGTATATCTCTCTCCATTTCTATCTCCATCTATCTCTATCTGTCTCTATCTCAATCTCCATCCTTATCTATCTCCATCTATCTATCTATCTCTATCTGTATATCTCTATCTCAATCTTCATCTTCATCTCTATCTATCTCCATCTCTGTCTTCATCTCCATCTATCTCTCTCTATCTCTATTTCATTTCTCTCTCTATCCCTATCTATCTAACTCCATCTACCTATATATCTCTCTCTATCCCTATCTATCTAACTCTATTTATCTATCTCTCTCTATCCATCTAACTCTCTCTCTATCTCTATCTATCTATCTCTCTATCTATCTCTACCATCAACCTATCTCCATCTCTCCCTCAATGTCTCAAAAAACAACCTCTTTGGTCATGGATCCACAGGAGGAATGGGGACGGGCTAACCCCTACTGACATCAATGGATCTGGGGTGAGAGGGCGAACAGCTCTGCATAAACATCACCGAGGACCTCACGTGGTCTGTACACACCAGCTGTACACAACAGTTCCTCTTTCACCGTAGACGGTTGAAGAAGTTTGTTATGGGCCCCCAAATCCCGAGAACTTTCTACCGGGGTCACGATTGAGAGCATCCTGACTGGCTGCATCACTGCCCGGTACGGGAACGGTACCTCCCTCAATCACAGGACTCTGCAGAGAGTGGTGCGGACAGCCCGGCCCATCTGTAGTGTGAACTTCCCACGATTCGGGACTTTTACAGAGACAGGTGTGTAAAACGGGCCTGAAGGATCACTGGGGACCCGAGTCACCCCAACCACAAACTGCTCCAGCTGCTACCATCCGGGAAACAGCACCGCAGCATAAAAGCCAGGACCAACAGGCTCCAGGGACAGCTTCTTCCACCAGGCCGTCAGGCTGATTAACACGC
>NW_026780650.1:0-29255 GCF_030144855.1 Hypanus sabinus | reverse complement strand
GGCCGGCGTGGTGGGGGTCTCTGGAGAAGGGAGCACAGCCTGGGTTGTGGGGATCTCTGGAGAAGAGAGCACGGCCTCGGTGGTGGGGGTCTCTGGAGAAGGGAGCACGGCCTGGGTGGTGGGGATCTCTGGAGAAGAGAGCACGGCCTGGGCAGTGGTGGTCTCTGGAGAACGGAGCACGGCCTGGGTGGTGGGGGTCTCTGGAGAAGGGAGCACGGCCTGGGTGATGGGGTTCTCTGGAGAAGGGAGCACGGCCTGGGTGGTCGGGCTCTCTGGAGCAAGGCCTGGGTGGTGGGGGTATCTGGAGAAGGGAGCACGGCCTGGGTAGTTGAGATCTCTGGAGAAGGGAGCACGGCCTGGGTGGTGGGGATCTCTGGAGAAGGGAGCACGGCCTGGGTGGTGGCGGTCTCTGAAGAAGGGAGCACCTCCTGGGTGCTGGGGATCTCTAGAGAAGAGAGCACGGCCCGGGCGGTGGGTGTCTCTGGAGAAGAGAGCACGGCTTGCGTGGTGGGGGTCTCTGGAGAAGTGAGCACGGCCTGGGCGGTGGGGGTCTCTGGAGAAGAGAGCACAACCTGGGCAGTGGTGGTCTCTGGAGAAGGGAGCACGGCCTTGGTGGTGGGGGTCTCTGGATAAGGGAGCACGGCCTGGGTGGTGGTGGTCTCTGGAGAAGGGGAGCACGGCCTGGGTGGTGGGGGTCTCTGGAGATGGGAGCACGGCCTGGGTGGTGGGGGTCTCTGGAGAAGGGAGCACGGCCTGGGTGGTGGGGCTCTCTGGAGCACGGCCTGGGTGGTGGGGGGTCTCTGGAGAAGGGAGCACGGCCTGGGTGGTGGAGATCTCTGGAGAAGGGAGCACGGCCTGGGTGGTGGGGATCTCTGGAGAAGGGAGCACGGCCTGGGTGGTGGGGGTCTCTGAAGAAGGGAGCACGGTCTGGGTGGTGGGGATCTCTAGAGAAGAGAGCACGGCCCGGGTGGTGGGTGTCTCTGGAGAAGAGAGCACGGCTTGCGTGGTGGGGGTCTCTGGAAAAGAGAGAATGGCCTGGGTTGTGGGGATCTCTGGAGAAGGGAGCACGGCCTGGGTGGTGGGGATCTCTGGAGAAGGGAGCACGGCCTGGACGGTGGGGGGTCTCTGGAGAAGAGAGCACAGCCTGGGCAGTGGTGGTCTCTGGAGAAGGGAGCACGGCCTGGGTGGTGGGGGTCTCTGGAGAAGGGAGCAGGACCTGGGTGGTGGTGGACTCTGGAGAAGGGAGCACGGCCTGGGTGGTGGGGGTCTCTGGAGAAGGGAGCACGGCCTGGGTGGTGGGGTTCTCTGGAGAAGGGAGCACGGCCTGGGTGGTGGGGCTCTCTGGAGCACGGCCTGGGTGGTGGGGGTCTCTGGAGAAGGGAGCACGGCCTGGGTTGTGGAGATCTCTGGAGAAGGGAGCACGGCCTGGGTGGTGGTGATCTCTGGAGAAGGGAGCACGGCCTAGGTGGTGGGAGTCTCTGAAGAAGAGAGCACGGCCTGGGAGGTGGTGGTCTCTGGAGAAGGGAGCACGGCCTGGGCGCTGGGGGTCTCTGGAGAAGGGAGCACGTCATGGGTACTGGGGGTCTCTGGAGAAGGGAGCACGGCCTGGGTGGTGGGGGTCTCTGGAGAACAGAACAAGGCCTGGGTGGTGGGGTTCTCTGGAGAAGGGAGCACGGCCTGGGTGGTGGGGGTCTCTGGAGAACGGAACACGGCCTGGGTGGTGGGGGTCTCTGGAGAAGGGAGCAGGACCTGGGTGGTGGTGGTCTCTGGAGAAGGGAGCATGGCCTGGGTGGTGGGTATCTCTGGAGAGGAGAGCACAGCCTGGGCGGTGGGGATCTCTGGAGAAGGGAGCACAGCCTGGGCGGTGGGGATCTCTGGAGAAGGGAGCACGGCCGGGGCGGTGGGGGTCCGTGGAGAAGGGAGCACGGCCTGGGTGGTGGGGATCTCTAGAGAAGAGAGCACGGCCTGGGTGGTGGGGATCTCTGGAGAAGGGAGCACGGCCTGGGCGGTGGGGGTCTCTGGAGAAGGGAGCACGGACTGGGTGGTGGGGATCTCTAGAGAAGAGAGCACGGCCCGGGTGGTGGGTGTCTCTGGAGAAGAGAGCACGGCTTGCGTGGTGGGGGTCTCTGGAAAAGAGAGAATGGCCTGGGTTGTGGGGATCTCTGGAGAAGGGAGCACGGCCTGGGTGGTGGGGATCTCTGGAGAAGGGAGCACGGCCTGGACGGTGGGGGTCTCTGGAGAAGAGAGCACAGCCTGGGCAGTGGTGGTCTCTGGAGAAGGGAGCACGGCCTGGGTGGTGGGGGTCTCTGGAGAAGGGAGCAGGACCTGGGTGGTGGTGGACTCTGGAGAAGGGAGCACGGCCTGGGTGGTGGGGGTCTCTGGAGAAGGGAGCACGGCCTGGGTGGTGGGGTTCTCTGGAGAAGGGAGCACGGCCTGGGTGGTGGGGCTCTCTGGAGCACGGCCTGGGTGGTGGGGGTCTCTGGAGAAGGGAGCACGGCCTGGGTTGTGGAGATCTCTGGAGAAGGGAGCACGGCCTGGGTGGTGGGGATCTCTGGAGAAGGGAGCACGGCCTAGGTGGTGGGAGTCTCTGAAGAAGAGAGCACGGCCTGGGAGGTGGTGGTCTCTGGAGAAGGGAGCACGGCCTGGGCGCTGGGGGTCTCTGGAGAAGGGAGCACGTCATGGGTACTGGGGGTCTCTGGAGAAGGGAGCACGGCCTGGGTGGTGGGGGTCTCTGGAGAACAGAACAAGGCCTGGGTGGTGGGGGTCTCTGGAGAAGGGAGCACGGCCTGGGTGGTGGGGGTCTCTGGAGAACGGAACACGGCCTGGGTGGTGGGGGTCTCTGGAGAAGGGAGCAGGACCTGGGTGGTGGTGGTCTCTGGAGAAGGGAGCATGGCCTGGGTGGTGGGTATCTCTGGAGAGGAGAGCACAGCCTGGGCGGTGGGGATCTCTGGAGAAGGGAGCACAGCCTGGGCGGTGGGGATCTCTGGAGAAGGGAGCACGGCCGGGGCGGTGGGGGTCCGTGGAGAAGGGAGCACGGCCTGGGTGGTGGGGATCTCTAGAGAAGAGAGCACGGCCTGGGTGGTGGGGATCTCTGGAGAAGGGAGCACGGCCTAGGTGGTGGGGGTCTCTGGAGAAGGGAGCACGGCCTGGGTGGTGGGGGACTCTGGAGAAGAGAGCACAGCCTGGGAGGTGGTGGTCTCTGGAGAAGGGAGCACGGCCTGGGCGCTGGGGGTCTCTGGAGAAGGGAGCACGTCCTGGGTACTGGGGGTCTCTGGAGAAGGGAGCACGGCCTGGGTGGTGGGGGTCTCCGGAGAACAGAACATGGCCTGGGTGGTGGGGGTCTCTGGAGAAGGGAGCACAGCCTGGGTGGTGGGGCTCTCTGGAGATGGGAGCACGGCCTGGGTAGTTGGGTGTCTGGAGAAGAGAGCACGGCCTGGGTGGTGGGGATCTCTGGAGAAGAGAGCACGGCCTGGGAGGTGGTGGTCTCTGGAGAAGGGAGCACGGCCTGGGCGCTGGGGGTCTCTGGAGAAGGGAGCACGTCCTGGGTACTGGGGGTCTCTGGAGAAGGGAGCACGGCCTGGGTGGTGGGGGTCTCTGGAGAACAGAACAAGGCCTGGGTGGTGGGGGTCTCTGGAGAAGGGAGCACGGCCTGGGTGGTGTGGGTCTCTGGAGAACGGAACACGGCCTGGGTGGTGGGGGTCTCTGGAGAAGGGAGCAGGACCTGGGTGGTGGTGGTCTCTGGAGAAGGGAGCATGGCCTGGGTGGTGGGGATCTCTGGAGAGGAGAGCACGGCCTTGGTAGTTGGGGTCTCTGGAGAAGGGAGCACGGCCTGGGTGGTGGGGGACTCTGGAGAAGGGAGCACAGCCTGGGCGGTGGGTGGAGGGGGTCTCTGGAGAAGGGAGCACTGCCTGGGTGTTGGGGGTCTCTAGAGAAGAGAGCACTGCCCGGGCGGTGGGTGTCTCTGGAGAAGGGAGCACGGCCTGGGTGGTGGGGGTCTCTGAAGAAGGGAGCCCTGCCTGGGTGGTGGGGATCTCAAGAGAAGAGAGCACGGCCCAGGCGGTGGGTGTCTCTGGAGAAGAGAGCACGGCTTGGGCGGTGGGGGTCTCTGGAGAAGAGAGAATGGACTGGGTGGTGGGGATCTCTGGAGAAGGGAGCACGGCCTGGGCGGTGGGGGTCCGTGGAGAAGGGAGCACGGCCTGGGTGGTGGGGATCTCTAGAGAAGAGAGCACGGCCTGGGTGGTGGGGATCTCTGGAGAAGGGAGCACGGCCTGGGCGGTAGGGGTCTCTGGAGAAGGGAGCACGGCCTGGGTGGTGGGGATCTCTGGAGAAGAGAGCACGGCCTGGGCAGTGGTCTCTGGAGAAGGGAGCACGGCCAGGGTTGTGGGGGTCTCCGGAGAAGGGAGCACGGCCTGGGTGGTGGGTGGAGGGGGTCTCTGGAGAAGGGAGCACGGCCTGGGTGGTGGGGCTCTCTGGATCACGGCCTGGGTGGTGGGGTTCTCTGGAGAAGGGAGCACAGCCTGGGTGGTGGGGGTCTCTGGAGAAGAGAGCACAGTCTGGGTGGTGGGGTTCTCTGGAGAAGATAGCACAGCCTGGGTGGTGGGGGTCTCTGGAGAAGGGAGTACGGCCTGGGTGGTGGGGGTCTCTAGAGAAGGGAGCATGGTCTGTGTGGTGGGGGTCTCTGGAGAAGGGAGTACGGCCTGGGTGGTGGGGGTCTCTGGAGAAGGGAGCACGGCCTGGGTGGTGGGGGTCTCTGGAGAAGGGAGCACGGCCTGGGTGGTGGGTGGTGGGGGTCTCTGTAGAAGGGAGCACGGCCTGGGTGGTGGGTGGTGGGGGTCTCTGGAGAAGGGTGCCCGGCCTGGCTGGTGGGGGTCTCTGGAGAAGAGAGCACGGCCCGGTCGGTGGGTGTCTCTGGAGAAGGGAGCACGGCCTGGGTGGAGGGGGTCTCTGGAGAAGGGAGCATGGCCTGGGTGGTGGGGGTCTCTGGAGAAGGGAGCACGGCCTGGGTGGAGGGGGTCTCTGGAGAAGGGAGCATGGCCTGGGTGGTGGGGGTCTCTGGAGAAGGGAGCACGGCCTGGGTGGAGGGGGACTCTGGAGAAGGGAGCATGGCCTGGGTGGTGGGGGTCTCTGGAGAAGAGAACACGGCCTCGGTGGTGGGGGGTCTCTGGAGAAGAGAACACGGCCTAGGTGGAGGGGGTCTCTGGAGAAGAGAACACGGCCTGGGTGGTGGGGGTCTCTGGAGAAGAGAACACGGCCTGGGTGGTGGGGGTCTCTGGAGAAGAGAACACGGCCTGGGTGGAGGGGGTCTCTGGAGAAGAGAACACGGCCTGGGTGGTGGGGGTCTCTGGAGAAGAGAACATGGCCTGGGTGGTGGGGGTCTCTGGAGAAGGGAGCACGGCCCGGGTGGTGGGGGTCTCTGGAGAAGGGAGCACGGCCTGGGTGGTGGGGCTCTCTGGAGCACGACCTGGGTGGTGGGGGTCTCTGGAGAAGGGAGCACGGCCTGGGTGGTGGAGATCTCTGGAGAAGGGAGCACGGCCTGGGTGGTGGGGATCTCTGGAGAAGGGAGCACGGCCTGGGTGGTGGGGGTCTCTGAAGAAGGGAGCACGGCCTGGGTGGTGGGGATCTCTAGAGAAGAGAGCAGGGCCCGGGCGGTGGGTGTCTCTGGAGAAGAGAGCACGGCTTGGATGGTGGGGGTCCCTGTAGAAGAGAGAATGGCCTGGGTGGTGGGGATCTCTGGAGAAGGGAGCACGGCCTGGGTGGTGGGGATCTCTGGAGAAGAGAGCACGGCCTGGGTGGTGGGGATCTCTGGAGAAGGGAGCACGGCCTGGGCGGTGGGGGTCTCTGGAGAAGAGATCACAGCCTGGGTGGTGGGTGCTCTCTGGAGAAGGGAGCACGGCCTGGGTGGTGGGGGTCTCTGGAGAAGGGAGCACGGCCTGGGTGGTGGGGGTCTCTGGAGAAGGCAGCACGGCCTGGGTGGTTGGGGTCTCTGGAGAAGGGAGCACGTCCTGGGTGGTGGGGATCTCTGGAGAAGGGAGCACGGCCTGGGTGGTGGGGATCTCTGGAGAAGGGAGCACGGCCTGGGCGGTGTGGGTCTCTGGAGAAGAGAGCACAGCCTGGGCAGTGGTGGTCTCTGGAGAAGGGAGCACGGCCTGGGTGGTGGGGGTCTCTGGAGAAGGGAGCACGGCCTGGGTGGTGGTGGTCTCTGGAGAAGGGAGCACGGCCTGGGTGGTGGGGGTCTCTGGAGAAGGGAGCTCGGCCTGGGTGGTGGGGGTCTCTGGAGAAGGGAGCACGGCCTGGGTGGTGGAGATCTCTGGAGAAGGGAGCACGGCCTGGGTGGTGGGGATCTCAGGAGAAGGGAGCACAGCCTGGGTGGTGGGGCTCTCTGGAGAAGGGAGCACGGCCTGGGTAGTGGGGTGTCTGGAGAAGAGAGCACGGCCTGGGTGGTGGGGATCTCTGGAGAAGAGAGCACGGCCTGGGAGGTGGGGGTCTCTGGAGAAGGGAGCACGGCCTGGGTGGTGGGGGTCTCTGGAGAAGTGAGCACGTCCTGGGTGGTGGGGGTCTCTGGAGAAGAGAACACGGCCTGGGTGGTGGGGGTCTCTGGAGAAGGGAGCACAGCCTGGGTGGTGGGGGTCTCTGGAGAAGAGAGCACGGCCTGGGTGGTGGGGGTCTCTGGAGAAGGGAGCACAGCCTGGGTGGTGGGGCACTCTGGAGAAGGGAGCACGGCCTGGGTAGTGGGGTGTCTGGAGAAGAGAGCACGGCCTGGGTGGTGGGGATCTCTGGAGAAGAGAGCACGGCCTGCGAGATGGTGGTCTCTGGAGAAGGGAGCACGGCCTGGGCGCTGGGGGTCTCTGGAGAAGGGAGCACGTCCTGGGTACTGGGGGTCTCTGGAGAAGGGAGCACGGCCTGGGTAGTGGGGTGTCTGGAGAAGGCAGCCCGGCCTGGGTGGTGGGGGTCTCTGGAGAAGGGAGCACGGCCTGGGTGGTGGGGATCTCTGGAGAAGAGAGCACGGCCTGGGTGGTGGGGATCTCTGGAGAAGGGAGCACGGCCTGGGCGGTGTGGGTCTCTGGAGAAGAGAGCACAGCCTGGGCAGTGGTGGTCTCTGGAGAAGGGAGCACTGCCTGGGTGGTGGGGGTCTCTGGAGAAGGGAGCACGGCCTGGGTGGTGGTGGTCTCTGGAGAAGGGAGCACGGCCTGGGTGGTGGGGGTCTCTGGAGAAGGGAGCACGGCCTGGGTGGTGGGGGTCTCTGGAGAAGGGAGCACGGCCTGGGTGGTGGGGCTCTCTGGAGCACGGCCTGGGTTGTGGGGGTCTCTGAAAAGGGAGCACGGCCTGGGTGGTGGAGATCTCTGGAGAAGGGAGCACGGCCTGGGTGTTGGGGATCTCTGGAGAAGGGAGCACAGCCTGGGTGGTGGGGCTCTCTGGAGAAGGGAGCACGGCCTGGGTAGTGGGGTGTCTGGAGAAGAGAGCACGGCCAGGGTGGTGGGGATCTCTGGAGAAGAGAGCACGGCCTGGGTGGTGGGGGTCTCTGGAGAAGGGAGCACGGCCTGGGTGGTGGGTTTCTCTGGAGAAGGGAGCACGGCCTGGGTGGTGGGGGTCTCTGGAGAAGAGAACACGGCCTGGGTGGTGGGGGTCTCTGGAGAATGCAGCACAGCCTGGGTGGTGTGAGTCTCTGGAGAAGAGAGCACGGCCAGGGTGGTGGGGGTCTCTGGAGAAGGGAGCACGGCCTGGGTAGTGGGGTGTCTGGAGAAGAGAGCACGGCCTGGGTGGTGGGGATCTCTGGAGAAGGGAGCACGGCCTGGGCGCTGGGGGTCTCTGGAGAAGGGAGCACGTCCTGGGTACTGGGGGTCTCTGGAGAAGGGAGCACGGCCTGGGTGGTGGGGGTCTCTGGAGAACAGAACAAGGCCTGGGTGGTGGGGGTCTCTGGAGAAGGGAGCACAGCCTGGGTGGTGGGGCTCTCTGGAGAAGGGAGCACGGCCTGGGTAGTTGGGTGTCTGGAGAAGAGAGCACGGCCTGGGTGGTGGGGATCTCTGGAGAAGAGAGCACGGCCTGGGAGGTGGTGGTCTCTGGAGAAGGGAGCACGGCCTGGGCGCTGGGGGTCTCTGGAGAAGGGAGCACGTCCTGGGTACTGGGGGTCTCTGGAGAAGGGAGCACGGCCTGGGTGGTGGGGGTCTCTGGAGAACAGAACAAGGCCTGGGTGGTGGGGGTCTCTGGAGAAGGGAGCACGGCCTGGGTGGTGTGGGTCTCTGGAGAACGGAACACGGCCTGGGTGGTGGGGGTCTCTGGAGAAGGGAGCAGGACCTGGGTGGTGGTGGTCTCTGGAGAAGGGAGCATGGCCTGGGTGGTGGGGATCTCTGGAGAGGAGAGCACGGCCTTGGTAGTTGGGGTCTCTGGAGAAGGGAGCACGGCCTGGGTGGTGGGGGTCTCTGGAGAAGGGAGCACAGCCTGGGCGGTGGGGATCTCTGGAGATGAAAGCACAGCCTGGGGGGTTGGGATCTCTGGAGAAGGGAGCACGGCCGGGGCGGTGGGGGTCCGTGGAGAAGGGAGCACGGCCTGGGTGGTAGGGATCTCTAGAGAAGAGAGCACGGCCTGGGTGGTGGGGATCTCTGGAGAAGGGAGCACGGCCTGGGCGGTGGGAGTCTCTGGAGAAGAGAGCACAGCCTGGGCCGTGGTGGTCTCTGGAGAAGGGAGCACGGCCTAGGTGGTGGGGGTCTCTGGAGAAGGGAGCACGGCCTGGGTGGTGGGGGTCTCTGGAGAAGAGAGCACGGCCTGGGAGGTGGTGGTCTCTGGAGAAGGGAGCACGGCCTGGGCGCTGTGGGTCTCTGGAGAAGGGAGCACGTGCTGGGTACTGGGGGTCTCTGGAGAAGGGAGCACGGCCTGGGTGGTGGGGGTCTCCGGAGAACAGAACAAGGCCTGGGTGGTGGGGGTCTCTGGAGAAGGGAGCACAGCCTGGGTGGTGGGGCTCTCTGGAGAAGGGAGCACGGCCTGGGTAGTTGGGTGTCTGGAGAAGAGAGCACGGCCTGGGTGGTGGGGATCTCTGGAGAAGAGAGCACGGCCTGGGAGTTGGTGGTCTCTGGAGAAGGGAGCACGGCCTGGGCGCTGTGGGTCTCTGGAGAAGGGAGCACGTCCTGGGTACTGGGGGTCTCTGGAGAAGGGAGCACGGCCTGGGTGGTGGGGGTCTCTGGAGAACAGAACAAGGCCTGGGTGGTGGGGGTCTCTGGAGAAGGGAGCACGGCCTGGGTGGTGTGGGTCTCTGGAGAACGGAACACGGCCTGGGTGGTGGGGGTCTCTGGAGAAGGGAGCAGGACCTGGGTGGTGGTGGTCTCTGGAGAAGGGAGCATGGCCTGGGTGGTGGGGATCTCTGGAGAGGAGAGCACGGCCTTGGTAGTTGGGGTCTCTGGAGACGGGAGCACGGCCTGGGTGGTGGGGGTCTCTGGAGAAGGGAGCACAGCCTGGGCGGTGGGGATCTCTGGAGATGAAAGCACAGCCTGGGGGGTTGGGATCTCTGGAGAAGGGAGCACGGCCGGGGCGGTGGGGGTCCGTGGAGAAGGGAGCACGGCCTGGGTGGTGGGGATCTCTAGAGAAGAGAGCACGGCCTGGGTGGTGGGGATCTCTGGAGAAGTGAGCACGGCCTGGGCGGTGGGGGTCTCTGGAGAAGAGAGCACAGCCTGGGCCGTGGTGGTCTCTGGAGAAGGGAGCACGGCCTAGGTGGTGGGGGTCTCTGGAGAAGGGAGCACGGCCTGGGTGGTGGGGGTCTCTGGAGAAGGGAGCACGGCCTGGGTGGTGGGGATCTCTGGAGTAGGGAGCACGGCCTGGGCGGTGGGGGTCTCTGGAGAAGAGAGCACAGCCTGGGCAGTGGTGGTCTCTGGAGAAGGGAGCACGGCCGGCGTGGTGGGGGTCTCTGGAGAAGGGAGCACAGCCTGGGTGGTGGGGATCTCTGGAGAAGAGAGCACGGCCTCGGTGGTGGGGGTCTCTGGAGAAGGGAGCACGGCCTGGGTGGTGGGGATCTCTGGAGAAGAGAGCACGGCCTGGGCAGTGGTGGTCTCTGGAGAACGGAGCACGGCCTGGGTGGTGGGGGTCTCTGGAGAAGGGAGCACGGCCTGGGTGATGGGGGTCTCTGGAGAAGGGAGCACGGCCTGGGTGGTCGGGCTCTCTGGAGCAAGGCCTGGGTGGTGGGGGTATCTGGAGAAGGGAGCACGGCCTGGGTAGTTGAGATCTCTGGAGAAGGGAGCACGGCCTGGGTGGTGGGGATCTCTGGAGAAGGGAGCACGGCCTGGGTGGTGGCGGTCTCTGAAGAAGGGAGCACGGCCTGGGTGCTGGGGATCTCTAGAGAAGAGAGCACGGCCCGGGCGGTGGGTGTCTCTGGAGAAGAGAGCACGGCTTGCGTGGTGGGGGTCTCTGGAGAAGTGAGCACGGCCTGGGCGGTGGGGGTCTCTGGAGAAGAGAGCACAACCTGGGCAGTGGTGGTCTCTGGAGAAGGGAGCACGGCCTTGGTGTTGGGGGTCTCTGGATAAGGGAGCACGGCCTGGGTGGTGGTGGTCTCTGGAGAAGGGAGCACGGCCTGGGTGGTGGGGGTCTCTGGAGATGGGAGCACGGCCTGGGTGGTGGGGGTCTCTGGAGAAGGGAGCACGGCCTGTGTGGTGGGGCTCTCTGGAGCACGGCCTGGGTGGTGGGGGTCTCTGGAGAAGGGAGCACGGCCTGGGTGGTGGAGATCTCTGGAGAAGGGAGCACGGCCTGGGTGGTGGGGATCTCTGGAGAAGGGAGCACGGCCTGGGTGGTGGGGGTCTCTGAAGAAGGGAGCACGGACTGGGTGGTGGGGATCTCTAGAGAAGAGAGCACGGCCCGGGTGGTGGGTGTCTCTGGAGAAGAGAGCACGGCTTGCGTGGTGGGGGTCTCTGGAAAAGAGAGAATGGCCTGGGTTGTGGGGATCTCTGGAGAAGGGAGCACGGCCTGGGTGGTGGGGATCTCTGGAGAAGGGAGCACGGCCTGGACGGTGGGGGTCTCTGGAGAAGAGAGCACAGCCTGGGCAGTGGTGGTCTCTGGAGAAGGGAGCACGGCCTGGGTGGTGGGGGTCTCTGGAGAAGGGAGCAGGACCTGGGTGGTGGTGGACTCTGGAGAAGGGAGCACGGCCTGGGTGGTGGGGGTCTCTGGAGAAGGGAGCACGGCCTGGGTGGTGGGGTTCTCTGGAGAAGGGAGCACGGCCTGGGTGGTGGGGCTCTCTGGAGCACGGCCTGGGTGGTGGGGGTCTCTGGAGAAGGGAGCACGGCCTGGGTTGTGGAGATCTCTGGAGAAGGGAGCACGGCCTGGGTGGTGGGGATCTCTGGAGAAGGGAGCACGGCCTAGGTGGTGGGAGTCTCTGAAGAAGAGAGCACGGCCTGGGAGGTGGTGGTCTCTGGAGAAGGGAGCACGGCCTGGGCGCTGGGGGTCTCTGGAGAAGGGAGCACGTCATGGGTACTGGGGGTCTCTGGAGAAGGGAGCACGGCCTGGGTGGTGGGGGTCTCTGGAGAACAGAACAAGGCCTGGGTGGTGGGGGTCTCTGGAGAAGGGAGCACGGCCTGGGTGGTGGGGGTCTCTGGAGAACGGAACACGGCCTGGGTGGTGGGGGTCTCTGGAGAAGGGAGCAGGACCTGGGTGGTGGTGGTCTCTGGAGAAGGGAGCATGGCCTGGGTGGTGGGTATCTCTGGAGAGGAGAGCACAGCCTGGGCGGTGGGGATCTCTGGAGAAGGGAGCACAGCCTGGGCGGTGGGGATCTCTGGAGAAGGGAGCACGGCCGGGGCGGTGGGGGTCCGTGGAGAAGGGAGCACGGCCTGGGTGGTGGGGATCTCTAGAGAAGAGAGCACGGCCTGGGTGGTGGGGATCTCTGGAGAAGGGAGCACGGCCTGGGCGGTGGGGGTCTCTGGAGAAGAGAGCACAGCCTGGGCAGTGGTGGTCTCTGGAGAAGGGAGCACGGCCTGGGTGGTGGGGGTCTCTGGAGAAGGGAGCACGGCCTGGGTGGTGGGGGTCTCTGGAGAAGGGAGCACGGCCTGGGTGGTGGGGATCTCTGGAGAAGGGAGCACGGCCTGGGCGGTGGGGGTCTCTGGAGAAGAGAGCACAGCCTGGGCAGTGGTGGTCTCTGGAGAAGGGAGCACGGCCGGCGTGGTGGGGGCCTCTGGAGAAGGGAGCACGGCCTGGGTGGTGGGGATCTCTGGAGAAGAGAGCACGGCCTGGGTGGTGGAGATTTCTGGAGAAGGGAGCACGGCCTGGGTGGTGGGGATCTCTGGAGAAGGGAGCACGGCCTGGGTGGTGGGGGTCTCTGAAGAAGGGAGCACGGCCTGGGTGGTGGGGATGTCTAGAGAAGAGAGCACAGTCTGGGTGGTGGGGTTCTCTAGAGAAGAGAGCACAGCCTGGGTGGTGGGGGTCTCTGGAGAAGGGAGCACGGCCTGGGTGATGGGGGTCTCTGGAGAAGGGAGCACGGCCTGGGTGGTCGGGCTCTCTGGAGCAAGGCCTGGGTGGTGGGGGTATCTGGAGAAGGGAGCACGGCCCGGGTGGTTGAGATCTCTGGAGAAGGGAGCACGGCCTGGGTGGTGGGGATCTCTGGAGAAGGGAGCACGGCCTGGGTGGTGGGGGTCTCTGAAGAAGGGAGCACGGCCTGGGTGGTGGGGATCTCTAGAGAAGAGAGCACGGCCTGGGCAGTGGTGGTCTCTGGAGAAGGGAGCACGGCCTGGGTGGTGTGGGTCTCTGGAGAAGGGAGCACGGCCTGGGTGATGGGGGTCTCTGGAGAAGGGAGCACGGCCTGGGTGGTCGGGCTCTCTGGAGCAAGGCCTGGGAGGTGGGGGTATCTGGAGAAGGGAGCACGGCCCGGGTGGTTGAGATCTCTGGAGAAGGGAGCACGGCCTGGGTGGTGGGGGTCTCTGAAGAAGGGAGCACGGCCTGGGTGGTGGGGATCTCTAGAGAAGAGAGCACGGCCCGGGAGGTGGGTGTCTCTGGAGAAGAGAGCACGGATTGCGTGGTGGGGGTCTCTGGAGAAGAGAGAATGGCCTGGGTGGTGGGGATCTCTGGAGAAGGGAGCACGGCCTGGGTGGTGGGGATCTCTGGAGAACGGAGCACGGCCTGGGCGGTGGGGGTCTCTGGAGAAGAGAGCACAGCCTGGGCAGTGGTGGTCTCTGGAGAAGGGAGCACGGCCTGGGTGGTGGGGGTCTCTGGAGAAGGGAGCACGGTCTGGGCAGTGGTGGTCTCTGGAGAAGGGAGCACGGCCTGTGTGGTGGGGGTCTCTGGAGAAGGGAGCACGTCCTGGGTGGTGGGGGTCTCTGGAGAAGGGAGCACGGCCTGGGTGGTGGGGGTCTCTGGAGAAGGGAGCACGGCCTGGGTGGTGGGGATCCCTGGAGAAGGGAGCACAGCCTGGGCGGTGGGGATCTCTGGAGAAGCGAGCACGGCCGGGGCGGTGGGGGTCCGTGGAGAAGGGAGCACGGCCTGGGTGGTGGGGATCTCTAGAGAAGAGAGCACGGCCTGGGTGGTGGGGATCTCTGGAGAAGGGAGCACGGCCTGGGCGGTGGGGGTCTCTGGAGAAGAGAGCACAGCCTGGGCAGTGGTGGTCTCTGGAGAAGGGAGCACGGCCTGGGTGGTGGGGGTCTCTGGAGAAGGGAGCACGGCCTGGGTGGTGGGGGTCTCTGGAGAAGGGAGCACGGCCTGGGTGGTGGGGATCTCTGGAGAAGGGAGCACGGCCTGGGCGGTGGGGGTCTCTGGAGAAGAGAGCACAGCCTGGGCAGTGGTCGTCTCTGGAGAAGGGAGCACGGCCGGCGTGGTGGGGGCCTCTGGAGAAGGGAGCACGGCCTGGGTGGTGGGGATCTCTGGAGAAGAGAGCACGGCCTGGGTGGTGGGGGTCTCTGGAGAAGGGAGCACGGCCTGGGTGGTGGGGATCTCTGGAGAAGAGAGCACGGCCTGGGCAGTGGTGGTCTCTGGAGAAGGGAGCACGGCCTGGGTGGTGTGGGTCTCTGGAGAAGGGAGCACGGCCTGGGTGAAGGGGGTCTCTGGAGAAGGGAGCACGGCCTGGGTGGTCGGGCTCTCTGGAGCAAGGCCTGGGTGGTGGGGGTATCTGGAGAAGGGAGCACGGCCTGGGTGGTTGAGATCTCTGGAGAAGGGAGCACGGCCTGGGTGGTGGGGATCTCTGGAGAAGGGAGCACGGCCTGGGCGGTGGGGGTCTCTGAAGAAGGGAGCACGGCCTGGGTGGTGGGGATCTCTAGAGAAGAGAGCACGGCCCGGGCGGTGTGTGTCTCTGGAGAAGAGAGCACGGCTTGCGTGCTGGGTGTCTCTGGAGAAGAGAGAATGGCCTGGGTGGTGGGGATCTCTGGAGAAGGGAGCACGGCCTGGGTGGTGGGGATCTCTGGAGAAGGGAGCACGGCCTGGGCGGTGGGGGTCTCTGGAGAAGAGAGCACAGCCTGGGCAGTGGTGGTCTCTGGAGAAGGGAGCACGGCCTGGGTGGTGGGGGTCTCTGGAGAAGGGAGCACGGTCTGGGCAGTGGTGGTCTCCGGAGAAGGGAGCACGGCCTGGGTGGTGGGGGTCTCTGGAGAAGGGAGCACGTCCTGGGTGGTGGGGGTCTCTGGAGAAGGGAGCACGGCCTGGGTGGTGGGGGTCTCTGGAGAAGGGAGCACGGCCTGGGTGGTGGGGATCCCTGGAGAAGGGAGCACGGCCTAGATGGTGGGAGTCTCTGGAGAAGGGAGCACGTCCTGGGAGGTGGGGGTCTCTGGAGAAGGGAGCACGGCCTGGTTGGTGGGGGTCTCTGGAGAAGAGAGCACGGCCCGGGCGGTGTGTGTCTCTGGAGAAGAGAGCACGGCTTGCGTGCTGGGTGTCTCTGGAGAAGAGAGAATGGCCTGGGTGGTGGGGATCTCTGGAGAAGGGAGCACGGCCTGGGTGGTGGGGATCTCTGGAGAAGGGAGCACGGCCTGGGCGGTGGGGGTCTCTGGAGAAGAGAGCACAGCCTGGGCAGTGGTGGTCTCTGGAGAAGGGAGCACGGCCTGGGTGGTGGGGGTCTCTGGAGAAGGGAGCACGGTCTGGGCAGTGGTGGTCTCCGGAGAAGGGAGCACGGCCTGGGTGGTGGGGGTCTCTGGAGAAGGGAGCACGTCCTGGGTGGTGGGGGTCTCTGGAGAAGGGAGCACGGCCTGGGTGGTGGGGGTCTCTGGAGAAGGGAGCACGGCCTGGGTGGTGGGGATCCCTGGAGAAGGGAGCACGGCCTAGATGGTGGGAGTCTCTGGAGAAGGGAGCACGTCCTGGGAGGTGGGGGTCTCTGGAGAAGGGAGCACGGCCTGGGTGGTGGGGGTCTCTGGAGAAGTGAGCACGTCCTGGGTGGTGGGGGTCTCTGGAGAAGAGAACACGGCCTGGGTGGTGGGGGTCTCTGGAGAAGGGAGCACAGCCTGGGTGGTGGGGGTCTCTGGAGAAGAGAGCACGGCCTGGGTGGTGGGGGTCTCTGGAGAAGGGAGCACAGCCTGGGTGGTGGGGCACTCTGGAGAAGGGAGCACGGCCTCGGTAGTGGGGTGTCTGGAGAAGAGAGCACGGCCTGGGTGGTGGGGCTCTCTGGAGCACGGCCTGGGTTGTGGGGGTCTCTGAAAAGGGAGCACGGCCTGGGTGGTGGAGATCTCTGGAGAAGGGAGCACGGCCTGGGTGTTGGGGATCTCTGGAGAAGGGAGCACAGCCTGGGTGGTGGGGCTCTCTGGAGAAGGGAGCACGGCCTGGGTAGTGGGGTGTCTGGAGAAGAGAGCACGGCCTGGGTGGTGGGGATCTCTGGAGAAGAGAGCACGGCCTGGGTGGTGGGGGTCTCTGGAGAAGGGAGCACGGCCTGGGTGGTGGGTTTCTCTGGAGAAGGGAGCACGGCCTGGGTGGTGGGGGTCTCTGGAGAAGAGAACACGGCCTGGGTGGTGGGGGTCTCTGGAGAATGCAGCACAGCCTGGGTGGTGTGAGTCTCTGGAGAAGAGAGCACGGCCTGGGTGGTGGGGGTCTCTGGAGAAGGGAGCACGGCCTGGGTAGTGGGGTGTCTGGAGAAGAGAGCACGGCCTGGGTGGTGGGGATCTCTGGAGAAGGGAGCACGGCCTGGGCGCTGGGGGTCTCTGGAGAAGGGAGCACGTCCTGGGTACTGGGGGTCTCTGGAGAAGGGAGCACGGCCTGGGTGGTGGGGGTCTCTGGAGAACAGAACAAGGCCTGGGTGGTGGGGGTCTCTGGAGAATGCAGCACAGCCTGGGTGGTGGGGCTCTCTGGAGAAGGGAGCACGGCCTGGGTAGTTGGGTGTCTGGAGAAGAGAGCACGGCCTGGGTGGTGTGGATCTCTGGAGAAGAGAGCACGGCCTGGGAGGTGGTGGTCTCTGGAGAAGGGAGCACGGCCTGGGCGCTGGGGGTCTCTGGAGAAGGGAGCACGTCCTGGGTACTGGGGGTCTCTGGAGAAGGGAGCACGGCCTGGGTGGTGGGGGTCTCTGGAGAACAGAACAAGGCCTGGGTGGTGGGGGTCTCTGGAGAAGGGAGCACGGCCTGGGTGGTGTGGGTCTCTGGAGAACGGAACACGGCCTGGGTGGTGGGGGTCTCTGGAGAAGGGAGCAGGACCTGGGTGGTGGTGGTCTCTGGAGAAGGGAGCATGGCCTGGGTGGTGGGGATCTCTGGAGAGGAGAGCACGGCCTTGGTAGTTGGGGTCTCTGGAGAAGGGAGCACGGCCTGGGTGGTGGGGGTCTCTGGAGAAGGGAGCACAGCCTGGGCGGTGGGGATCTCTGGAGATGAAAGCACAGCCTGGGGGGTTGGGATCTCTGGAGAAGGGAGCACGGCCGGGGCGGTGGGGGTCCGTGGAGAAGGGAGCACGGCCTGGGTGGTGGGGATCTCTAGAGAAGAGAGCACGGCCTGGGTGGTGGGGATCTCTGGAGAAGGGAGCACGGCCTGGGCGGTGGGAGTCTCTGGAGAAGAGAGCACAGCCTGGGCCGTGGTGGTCTCTGGAGAAGGGAGCACGGCCTAGGTGGTGGGGGTCTCTGGAGAAGGGAGCACGGCCTGGGTGGTGGGGGTCTCTGGAGAAGAGAGCACGGCCTGGGAGGTGGTGGTCTCTGGAGAAGGGAGCACGGCCTGGGCGCTGGGGGTCTCTGGAGAAGTGAGCACGTCCTGGGTACTGGGGGTCTCTGGAGAAGGGAGCACGGCCTGGGTGGTGGGGGTCTCCGGAGAACAGAACAAGGCCTGGGTGGTGGGGGTCTCTGGAGAAGGGAGCACAGCCTGGGTGGTGGGGCTCTCTGGAGAAGGGAGCACGGCCTGGGTAGTTGGGTGTCTGGAGAAGAGAGCACGGCCTGGGTGGTGGGGATCTCTGGAGAAGAGAGCACGGCCTGGGAGTTGGTGGTCTCTGGAGAAGGGAGCACGGCCTGGGCGCTGGGGGTCTCTGGAGAAGGGAGCACGTCCTGGGTACTGGGGGTCTCTGGAGAAGGGAGCACGGCCTGGGTGGTGGGGGTCTCTGGAGAACAGAACAAGGCCTGGGTGGTGGGGGTCTCTGGAGAAGGGAGCACGGCCTGGGTGGTGTGGGTCTCTGGAGAACGGAACACGGCCTGGGTGGTGGGGGTCTCTGGAGAAGGGAGCAGGACCTGGGTGGTGGTGGTCTCTGGAGAAGGGAGCATGGCCTGGGTGGTGGGGATCTCTGGAGAGGAGAGCACGGCCTTGGTAGTTGGGGTCTCTGGAGAAGGGAGCACGGCCTGGGTGGTGGGGGTCTCTGGAGAAGGGAGCACAGCCTGGGCGGTGGGGATCTCTGGAGATGAAAGCACAGCCTGGGGGGTTGGGATCTCTGGAGAAGGGAGCACGGCCGGGGCGGTGGGGGTCCGTGGAGAAGGGAGCACGGCCTGGGTGGTGGGGATCTCTAGAGAAGAGAGCACGGCCTGGGTGGTGGGGATCTCTGGAGAAGTGAGCACGGCCTGGGCGGTGGGGGTCTCTGGAGAAGAGAGCACAGCCTGGGCCGTGGTGGTCTCTGGAGAAGGGAGCACGGCCTAGGTGGTGGGGGTCTCTGGAGAAGGGAGCACGGCCTGGGTGGTGGGGGTCTCTGGAGAAGGGAGCACGGCCTGGGTGGTGGGGATCTCTGGAGTAGGGAGCACGGCCTGGGCGGTGGGGGTCTCTGGAGAAGGGAGCACGGCCTGGGTGGTGGGGGTCTCTGGAGAAGTGAGCACGTCCTGGGTGGTGGGGGTCTCTGGAGAAGAGAACACGGCCTGGGTGGTGGGGGTCTCTGGAGAAGGGAGCACAGCCTGGGTGGTGGGGGTCTCTGGAGAAGAGAGCACGGCCTGGGTGGTGGGGGTCTCTGGAGAAGGGAGCACAGCCTGGGTGGTGGGGCACTCTGGAGAAGGGAGCACGGCCTCGGTAGTGGGGTGTCTGGAGAAGAGAGCACGGCCTGGGTGGTGGGGCTCTCTGGAGCACGGCCTGGGTTGTGGGGGTCTCTGAAAAGGGAGCACGGCCTGGGTGGTGGAGATCTCTGGAGAAGGGAGCACGGCCTGGGTGTTGGGGATCTCTGGAGAAGGGAGCACAGCCTGGGTGGTGGGGCTCTCTGGAGAAGGGAGCACGGCCTGGGTAGTGGGGTGTCTGGAGAAGAGAGCACGGCCTGGGTGGTGGGGATCTCTGGAGAAGAGAGCACGGCCTGGGTGGTGGGGGTCTCTGGAGAAGGGAGCACGGCCTGGGTGGTGGGTTTCTCTGGAGAAGGGAGCACGGCCTGGGTGGTGGGGGTCTCTGGAGAAGAGAACACGGCCTGGGTGGTGGGGGTCTCTGGAGAATGCAGCACAGCCTGGGTGGTGTGAGTCTCTGGAGAAGAGAGCACGGCCTGGGTGGTGGGGGTCTCTGGAGAAGGGAGCACGGCCTGGGTAGTGGGGTGTCTGGAGAAGAGAGCACGGCCTGGGTGGTGGGGATCTCTGGAGAAGGGAGCACGGCCTGGGCGCTGGGGGTCTCTGGAGAAGGGAGCACGTCCTGGGTACTGGGGGTCTCTGGAGAAGGGAGTACGGCCTGGGTGGTGGGGGTCTCTGGAGAACAGAACAAGGCCTGGGTGGTGGGGGTCTCTGGAGAAGGGAGCACAGCCTGGGTGGTGGGGCTCTCTGGAGAAGGGAGCACGGCCTGGGTAGTTGGGTGTCTGGAGAAGAGAGCACGGCCTGGGTGGTGTGGATCTCTGGAGAAGAGAGCACGGCCTGGGAGGTGGTGGTCTCTGGAGAAGGGAGCACGGCCTGGGCGCTGGGGGTCTCTGGAGAAGGGAGCACGTCCTGGGTACTGGGGGTCTCTGGAGAAGGGAGCACGGCCTGGGTTGTGGGGGTCTCTGGAGAACAGAACAAGGCCTGGGTGGTGGGGGTCTCTGGAGAAGGGAGCACGGCCTGGGTGGTGTGGGTCTCTGGAGAACGGAACACGGCCTGGGTGGTGGGGGTCTCTGGAGAAGGGAGCAGGACCTGGGTGGTGGTGGTCTCTGGAGAAGGGAGCATGGCCTGGGTGGTGGGGATCTCTGGAGAGGAGAGCACGGCCTTGGTAGTTGGGGTCTCTGGAGAAGGGAGCACGGCCTGGGTGGTGGGGGTCTCTGGAGAAGGGAGCACAGCCTGGGCGGTGGGGATCTCTGGAGATGAAAGCACAGCCTGGGGGGTTGGGATCTCTGGAGAAGGGAGCACGGCCGGGGCGGTGGGGGTCCGTGGAGAAGGGAGCACGGCCTGGGTGGTGGGGATCTCTAGAGAAGAGAGCACGGCCTGGGTGGTGGGGATCTCTGGAGAAGGGAGCACGGCCTGGGCGGTGGGAGTCTCTGGAGAAGAGAGCACAGCCTGGGCCGTGGTGGTCTCTGGAGAAGGGAGCACGGCCTAGGTGGTGGGGGTCTCTGGAGAAGGGAGCACGGCCTGGGTGGTGGGGGTCTCTGGAGAAGAGAGCACGGCCTGGGAGGTGGTGGTCTCTGGAGAAGGGGAGCACGGCCTGGGCGCTGGGGGTCTCTGGAGAAGTGAGCACGTCCTGGGTACTGGGGGTCTCTGGAGAAGGGAGCACGGCCTGGGTGGTGGGGGTCTCCGGAGAACAGAACAAGGCCTGGGTGGTGGGGGTCTCTGGAGAAGGGAGCACAGCCTGGGTGGTGGGGCTCTCTGGAGAAGGGAGCACGGCCTGGGTAGTTGGGTGTCTGGAGAAGAGAGCACGGCCTGGGTGGTGGGGATCTCTGGAGAAGAGAGCACGGCCTGGGAGTGTGGTGGTCTCTGGAGAAGGGAGCACGGCCTGGGCGCTGGGGGTCTCTGGAGAAGGGAGCACGTCCTGGGTACTGGGGGTCTCTGGAGAAGGGAGCACGGCCTGGGTGGTGGGGGTCTCTGGAGAACAGAACAAGGCCTGGGTGGTGGGGGTCTCTGGAGAAGGGAGCACGGCCTGGGTGGTGTGGGTCTCTGGAGAACGGAACACGGCCTGGGTGGTGGGGGTCTCTGGAGAAGGGAGCAGGACCTGGGTGGTGGTGGTCTCTGGAGAAGGGAGCATGGCCTGGGTGGTGGGGATCTCTGGAGAGGAGAGCACGGCCTTGGTAGGTTGGGGTCTCTGGAGAAGGGAGCACGGCCTGGGTGGGGGTCTCTGGAGAAGGGAGCACAGCCTGGGCGGTGGGGATCTCTGGAGATGAAAGCACAGCCTGGGGGGTTGGGATCTCTGGAGAAGGGAGCACGGCCGGGGCGGTGGGGGTCCGTGGAGAAGGGAGCACGGCCTGGGTGGTGGGGATCTCTAGAGAAGAGAGCACGGCCTGGGTGGTGGGGATCTCTGGAGAAGTGAGCACGGCCTGGGCGGTGGGGGTCTCTGGAGAAGAGAGCACAGCCTGGGCCGTGGTGGTCTCTGGAGAAGGGAGCACGGCCTAGGTGGTGGGGGTCTCTGGAGAAGGGAGCACGGCCTGGGTGGTGGGGGTCTCTGGAGAAGGGAGCACGGCCTGGGTGGTGGGGATCTCTGGAGTAGGGAGCACGGCCTGGGCGGTGGGGGTCTCTAGAGAAGAGAGCACAGCCTGGGCAGTGGTGGTCTCTGGAGAAGGGAGCACGGCCGGCGTGGTGGGGGTCTCTGGAGAAGGGAGCACAGCCTGGGTGGTGGGGATCTCTGGAGAAGAGAGCACGGCCTCGGTGGTGGGGGTCTCTGGAGAAGAGAGCACGGCCTGGGCAGTGGTGGTCTCTGGAGAACGGAGCACGGCCTGGGTGGTGGGGGTCTCTGGAGAAGGGAGCACGGCCTGGGTGATGGGGGTCTCTGGAGAAGGGAGCACGGCCTGGGTGTTGGCGGTCTCTGAAGAAGGGAGCACGGCCTGGGTGCTGGGGATCTCTAGAGAAGAGAGCACGGCCCGGGCGGTGGGTGTCTCTGGAGAAGAGAGCACGGCTTGCGTGGTGGGGGTCTCTGGAGAAGTGAGCACGGCCTGGGCGGTGGGGGTCTCTGGAGAAGAGAGCACAACCTGGGCAGTGGTGGTCTCTGGAGAAGGGAGCACGGCCTTGGTGGTGGGGGTCTCTGGATAAGGGAGCACGGCCTGGGTGGTGGTGGTCTCTGGAGAAGGGAGCACGGCCTGGGTGGTGGGGGTCTCTGGAGATGGGAGAACGGCCTGGGTGGTGGGGGTCTCTGGAGAAGGGAGCACGGCCTGGGTGGTGGGGCTCTCTGGAGCACGGCCTGGGTGGTGGGGGTCTCTGGAGAAGGGAGCACGGCCTGGGTGGTGGAGATCTCTGGAGAAGGGAGCACGGCCTGGGTGGTGGGGATCTCTGGAGAAGGGAGCACGGCCTGGGTGGTGGGGGTCTCTGAAGAAGGGAGCACGGACTGGGTGGTGGGGATCTCTAGAGAAGAGAGCACGGCCCGGGTGGTGGGTGTCTCTGGAGAAGAGAGCACGGCTTGCGTGGTGGGGGTCTCTGGAAAAGAGAGAATGGCCTGGGTTGTGGGGATCTCTGGAGAAGGGAGCACGGCCTGGGTGGTGGGGATCTCTGGAGAAGGGAGCACGGCCAGGACGGTGGGGGTCTCTGGAGAAGAGAGCACAGCCTGGGCAGTGGTGGTCTCTGGAGAAGGGAGCACGGCCTGGGTGGTGGGGGTCTCTGGAGAAGGGAGCAGGACCTGGGTGGTGGTGGTCTCTGGAGAAGGGAGCACGGCCTGGGTGGTGGGGGTCTCTGGAGAAGGGAGCACGGCCTGGGTGGTGGGGGTCTCTGGAGAAGGGAGCACGGCCTGGGTGGTGGGGCTCTCTGGAGCACGGCCTGGGTGGTGGGGGTCTCTGGAGAAGGGAGCACGGCCTGGGTTGTGGAGATCTCTGGAGAAGGGAGCACGGCCTGGGTGGTGGGGATCTCTGGAGAAGGGAGCACGGCCTAGGTGGTGGGAGTCTCTGAAGAAGAGAGCACGGCCTGGGAGGTGGTGGTCTCTGGAGAAGGGAGCACGGCCTGGGCGCTGGGGGTCTCTGGAGAAGGGAGCACGTCATGGGTACTGGGGGTCTCTGGAGAAGGGAGCACGGCCTGGGTGGTGGGGGTCTCTGTAGAACAGAACAAGGCCTGGGTGGTGGGGGTCTCTGGAGAAGGGAGCACGGCCTGGGTGGTGGGGGTCTCTGGAGAACGGAACACGGCCTGGGTGGTGGGGGTCTCTGGAGAAGGGAGCAGGACCTGGGTGGTGGTGGTCTCTGGAGAAGGGAGCATGGCCTGGGTGGTGGGTATCTCTGGAGAGGAGAGCACAGCCTGGGCGGTGGGGATCTCTGGAGAAGGGAGCACAGCCTGGGCGGTGGGGGTCCGTGGAGAAGGGAGCACGGCCTGGGTGGTGGGGATCTCTAGAGAAGAGAGCACGGCCTGGGTGGTGGGGATCTCTGGAGAAGGGAGCACGGCCTGGGCGGTGGGGGTCTCTGGAGAAGAGAGAACAGCCTGGGCAGTGGTGGTCTCTGGAGAAGGGAGCACGGCCTGGGTGGTGGGGGTCTCTGGAGAAGGGAGCACGGCCTGGGTGGTGGGGGTCTCTGGAGAAGGGAGCACGGCCTGGGTGGTGGGGATCTCTGGAGAAGGGAGCACGGCCTGGGCGGTGGGGGTCTCTGGAGAAGAGAGCACAGCCTGGGCAGTGGTGGTCTCTGGAGAAGGGAGCACGGCCGGCGTGGTGGGGGCCTCTGGAGAAGGTAGCACGGCCTGGGTGATGGGGGCCTCTGGAGAAGGGAGCACGGCCTGGGTGGTGCGGATCTCTGGAGAAGAGAGCACGGCCTGGGTGGTGGAGATTTCTGGAGAAGGGAGCACGGCCTGGGTGGTGGGGATCTCTGGAGAAGGGAGCACGGCCTGGGTGGTGGGGGTCTCTGAAGAAGGGAGCAAGGCCTGGGTGGTGGGGATGTCTAGAGAAGAGAGCACAGTCTGGGTGGTGGGGTTCTCTAGAGAAGAGAGCACAGCCTGGGTGGTGGGGGTCTCTGGAGAAGGGAGCACGGCCTGGGTGATGGGGGTCTCTGGAGAAGGGAGCACGGCCTGGGTGGTCGGGCTCTCTGGAGTAAGGCCTGGGTGGTGGGGGTATCTGGAGAAGGGAGCACGGCAGGGGTGGTTGAGATCTCTGGAGAAGGGAGCACGGCCTGGGTGGTGGGGATCTCTGGAGAAGGGAGCACGGCCTGGGTGGTGGGGGTCTCTGAAGAAGGGAGCACGGCCTGGGTGGTGGGGATCTCTAGAGAAGAGAGCACGGCCTGGGCAGTGGTGGTCTCTGGAGAAGGGAGCACGGCCTGGGTGGTGTGGGTCTCTGGAGAAGGGAGCACGGCCTGGGTGATGGGGGTCTCTGGAGAAGGGAGCACGGCCTGGGTGGTCGGGCTCTCTGGAGCAAGGCCTGGGAGGTGGGGGTATCTGGAGAAGGGAGCACGGCCCGGGTGGTTGAGATCTCTGGAGAAGGGAGCACGGCCTGGGTGGTGGGGGTCTCTGAAGAAGGGAGCACGGCCTGGGTGGTGGGGATCTCTAGAGAAGAGAGCACGGCCCGGGCGGTGGGTGTCTCTGGAGAAGAGAGCACGGCTTGCGTGGTGGGGGTCTCTGGAGAAGAGAGAATGGCCTGGGTGGTGGGGATCTCTGGAGAAGGGAGCACGGCCTGGGTGGTGGGGATCTCTGGAGAACGGAGCACGGCCTGGGCGGTGGGGGTCTCTGGAGAAGAGAGCACAGCCTGGGCAGTGGTGGTCTCTGGAGAAGGGAGCACGGCCTGGGTGGTGGGGGTCTCTGGAGAAGGGAGCACGGTCTGGGCAGTGGTGGTCTCTGGAGAAGGGAGCACGGCCTGGGTGGTGGGGGTCTCTGGAGAAGGGAGCACGTCCTGGGTGGTGGGGGTCTCTGGAGAAGGGAGCACGGCCTGGGTGGTGGGGGTCTCTGGAGAAGGGAGCACGGCCTGGGTGGTGGGGATCCCTGGAGAAGGGAGCACAGCCTGGGCGGTGGGGATCTCTGGAGAAGCGAGCACGGCCGGGGCGGTGGGGGTCCGTGGAGAAGGGAGCACGGCCTGGGTGGTGGGGATCTCTAGAGAAGAGAGCACGGCCTGGGTGGTGGGGATCTCTGGAGAAGGGAGCACGGCCTGGGCGGTGGGGGTCTCTGGAGAAGAGAGCACAGCCTGGGCAGTGGTGGTCTCTGGAGAAGGGAGCACGGCCTGGGTGGTGGGGGTCTCTGGAGAAGGGAGCACGGCCTGGGTGGTGGGGGTCTCTGGAGAAGGGAGCACGGCCTGGGTGGTGGGGATCTCTGGAGAAGGGAGCACGGCCTGGGCGGTGGGGGTCTCTGGAGAAGAGAGCACAGCCTGGGCAGTGGTGGTCTCTGGAGAAGGGAGCACGGCCGGCGTGGTGGGGGCCTCTGGAGAAGGGAGCACGGCCTGGGTGGTGGGGATCTCTGGAGAAGAGAGCACGGCCTGGGTGGTGGGGGTCTCTGGAGAAGGGAGCACGGCCTGGGTGGTGGGGATCTCTGGAGAAGAGAGCACGGCCTGGGCAGTGGTGGTCTCTGGAGAAGGGAGCACGGCCTGGGTGGTGTGGGTCTCTGGAGAAGGGAGCACGGCCTGGGTGAAGGGGGTCTCTGGAGAAGGGAGCACGGCCTGGGTGGTCGGGCTCTCTGGAGCAAGGCCTGGGTGGTGGGGGTATCTGGAGAAGGGAGCACGGCCTGGGTGGTTGAGATCTCTGGAGAAGGGAGCACTGCCTGGGTGGTGGGGATCTCTGGAGAAGGGAGCACGGCCTGGGTGGTGGGGGTCTCTGAAGAAGGGAGCACGGCCTGGGTGGTGGGGATCTCTAGAGAAGAGAGCACGGCCCGGGCGGTGTGTGTCTCTGGAGAAGAGAGCACGGCTTGCGTGCTGGGTGTCTCTGGAGAAGAGAGAATGGCCTGGGTGGTGGGGATCTCTGGAGAAGGGAGCACGGCCTGGGTGGTGGGGATCTCTGGAGAAGGGAGAACGGCCTGGGCGGTGGGGGTCTCTGGAGAAGAGAGCACAGCCTGGGCAGTGGTGGTCTCTGGAGAAGGGAGCACGGCCTGGGTGGTGGGGGTCTCTGGAGAAGGGAGCACGGTCTGGGCAGTGGTGGTCTCCGGAGAAGGGAGCACGGCCTGGGTGGTGGGGGTCTCTGGAGAAGGGAGCACGTCCTGGGTGGTGGGGGTCTCTGGAGAAGGGAGCACGGCCTGGGTGGTGGGGGTCTCTGGAGAAGGGAGCACGGCCTGGGTGGTGGGGATCCCTGGAGAAGGGAGCACGGCCTAGATGGTGGGAGTCTCTGAAGAAGAGAGCACGGCCTGGGTGGTGGGGGTCTCTAGAGAAGGGAGCATGGTCTGTGTGGTGGGGGTCTCTGGAGAAGGGAGTACGGCCTGGGTGCTGGGAGTCTCTGGAGAAGGGAGCACGGCCTGGGTGGTGGGGGTCTCTGGAGAAGGGAGCACGGCCTGGGTGGTGGGTGGTGGGGGTCTCTGGAGAAGGGAGCACGGCCTGGGTGGTGGGGGTCTCTGGAGAAGGGAGCACGGCCAGGGCAGTGGTGGTCGCTGGAGAAGAGAGGACGGCCTGGGTGGTGGGGGTTGCTGGAGAAGAGCACGGCCTGGGTGGTGCGAGTCTCTGGAGAAGAGCACGGCCTGGGTGGTGTGGGTCTCTGGAGAAGGGAGCACGGCCTGGGTGGTGGGTGGAGGGGGTCTCTGGAGAAGGGAGCACTGCCTGGGGGGTCTCTGGTGAAGAGAGCACGGCCTGGGTGGTGGGGGTCTCTGGAGAAGGGAGCACGGCCTGGGTGGTGGGGATCTCTGGAGAAGAGAGCACGGCCTGGGCAGTGGTGGTCTCTGGAGAAGGGAGCACGGCCTGGGTGGTGGGGGTCTCTGGAGAAGGGAGCACGGCCTGGGTGGTGGGGGTCTCTGGAGAAGGGAGCACGGCCTGGGTGGTGGGGGTCTCTGGAGAAGGGAGCACGGCCTGGGTGGTGGGGCTCTCTGGAGAAGGGAGCACGGCCTGGGTGGTGGGTGGTGGGGGTCTCTGGAGAAGGGAGCACGGCCTGGGTGGTGGGTGGTGGGGGTCTCTGGAGAAGGGTGCCCGGCCTGGCTGGTCGGGGTCTCTGGAGAAGAGAGCACGGCCCGGGCGGTGGGTGTCTCTGGAGAAGGGAGCACGGCCTGGGTGGTGGGGATCTCTGGAGAAGAGAGCACGGCCTGGGTGGTGGGGATCTCTGGAGAAGGGAGCACGGCCTGGGCGGTGGGTGTCTTTGGAGAAGGGAGCACGGCCTGGGTGGTGGGGATCTCTGGAGAAGAGAGCATGGCTTGGGTGGTGGGGGTCTCTGGAGAAGAGAGAATGGCCTGGGTGGTGGGGATCTCTGGAGAAGGGAGCACGGCCTGGGCGGGGGGTCCGTGGAGAAGGGAGCACGGCCTGGGTGGTGGGGATCTCTAGAGAAGAGAGCACGGCCTGGGTGGTGGGGATCTCTGGAGACGGGAGCACGTCCTGGGCGGTGGGGGTCTCTGGAGAAGGGAGCACGGCCTGGGTGGTGGGGATCTCTGGAGAAGAGAGCACGGCCTGTGCAGTGGTGGTCTCTGGAGAAGGGAGCACGGCCAGGGTTGTGGGGGTCTCCGGAGAAGGGAGCACGGCCTGGGTGGTGGGTGCAGGGGGTCTCTGGAGAAGGGAGCACGGCCTGGGTGGTGGGGCTCTCTGGAGCACGGCCTGGGTGGTGGGGGTCTCTGGAGAAGGGAGCACAGCCTGGGTGGTGGGGGTCTCTGAAGAAGGGAGCACTGCCTGGGTGTTGGGGGTCTCTAGAGAAGAGAGCACGGCCCGGGCGGTGGGTGTCTCTGGAGAAGAGAGCACAGTCTGGGTGGTGGGGTTCTCTGGAGAAGAGAGCACAGCCTGGGTGGTGGGGGTCTCTAGAGAAGGGAGCATGGTCTGTGTGGTGGGGGTCTCTGGAGAAGGGAGTACGGCCTGGGTGGTGGGGGTCTCTGGAGAAGGGAGCACGGCCTGGGTGGTGGGGGTCTCTGGAGAAGGGAGCACGGCCTGGGTGGTGGGGGTCTCTGGAGAAGGGAGCACGGCCTGGGTGGTGGGTGGTGGGGGTCTCTGGAGAAGGGAGCACGGCCTGGGTGGTGGGTGGTGGGGGTCTCTGGAGAAGGGAGCACGGCCTGGGTGGTGGGTGGTGGGGGTCTCTGGAGAAGGGGGCCCGGCCTGGCTGGTCGGGGTCTCTGGAGAAGAGAGCACGGCCCGGGCGGTGGGTGTCTCTGGAGAAGGGAGCACGGCCTGGGTGGTGGGGATCTCTGGAGAAGAGAGCACGGCCTGGGTGGTGGGGATCTCTGGAGAAGGGAGCACGGCCTGGGCGGTGGGTGTCTTTGGAGAAGAGAGCACAGCCTGGGTGGTGGGGGTCTCTAGAGAAGGGAGCATGGTCTGTGTGGTGGGGGTCTCTGGAGAAGGCAGTACGGCCTGGGTGGTGGGGGTCTCTGGAGAAGGGAGCACGGCCTGGGTGGTGGGGGTCTCTGGAGAAGGGAGCACGGCCTGGGTGGTGGGTGGTGGGGGTCTCTGGAGAAGGGAGCATGGCCTGGGTGGTGGGTGGTGGGGGTCTCTGGAGAAGGGTGCCCGGCCTGGCTGGTCGGGGTCTCTGGAGAAGAGAGCACGGCCCGGGCGGTGGGTGTCTCTGGAGAAGGGAGCACGGCCTGGGTGGTGGGGATCTCTGGAGAAGAGAGCACGGCCTGGGTGGTGGGGATCTCTGGAAAAGGGAGCACGGCCTGGGCGGTGGGTGTCTTTGGAGAAGGGAGCACGGCCTGGGTGGTGGGGATCTCTGGAGAAGAGAGCATGGCTTGGGTGGTGGGGGTCTCTGGAGAAGAGAGAATGGCCTGGGTGGTGGGGATCTCTGGAGAAGGGAGCACGGCCTGGGCGGTGGGGTCCGTGGAGAAGGGAGCACGGCCTGGCTGGTGGGGATCTCTAGAGAAGAGAGCACGGCCTGGGTGGTGGGGATCTCTGGAGAAGGGAGCACGTCCTGGGCGGTGGGGGTCTCTGGAGAAGGGAGCACGGCCTGGGTGGTGGGGGTCTCCGGAGAAGGGAGCACGGCCTGGGTGGTGGGTGCAGGGGGTCTCTGGAGAAGGGAGCACGGCCTGGGTGGTGGGGCTCTCTGGAGCACGGCCTGGGTGGTGGGGGTCTCTGGAGAAGGGAGCACAGCCTGGGTGGTGGGGGTCTCTGAAGAAGGGAGCACTGCCTGGGTGTTGGGGGTCTCTAGAGAAGAGAGCACGGCCCGGGCGGTGGGTGTCTCTGGAGAAGGGAGCACGGCCTGGGTGGTGCGGGTCTCTGAAGAAGGGAGCACGGCCTGGGTGGTGGGGATCTCTAGAGAAGAGAGCACGGCCCGGGCGGTGGGTGTCTCTGGAGAAGAGAGCACGGCTTGGGTGGTGGGGGTCTCTGGAGAAGAGAGAATGGCCTGGGTGGTGGGGATCTCTGGAGAAGGGAGAACGGCCTGGGCGGTGGGGGTCCGTGGAGAAGGGAGCACGGCCTGGGTGGTGGGTGGAGAGGGTCTCTGGAGAAGGGAGCACTGCCTGGGTGTTGGGGGTCTCTGGAGAAGAGAGCAGGGCCTGGGTTGGGGGGGGTCTCTGGAGAAGGGAGCACGGCCAGGGTGCTGGGGGTCTCTGGAGAAGGGAGCACGGCCTGGGTGGTGGGGATCTCTGGAGAAGAGAGCACGGTCTGGGCGGTGGGGATCTCTGGAGAAGAGAGCACGGCCTGGGAGGTGGGGGTCTCTGGAGAAGGGTGCACGGCCTGGGTGGTGGGTTTCTCTGGAGAAGAGAGCACGGTCTGGGCGTTGGGGATCTCTGGAGAAGAGATCACGGCCTGGGAGGTGGGGGTCTCTGGAGAAGGGAGCACGGCCTGGGTGCTGGGGGTCTCTGGAGAAGGGAGCACGGCCTGGGTGGTTGGGGTCTCTGGAGAAGGGAGCACGGCCTGGGTGGTGGGTGGAGGGGG
>NW_026780649.1:0-29268 GCF_030144855.1 Hypanus sabinus | reverse complement strand
GGCGTCATATGAGAAGTGTCTGATATCTCTAGGCCTGCATTCTCTGAACTTCAGAAGGAAGAAGGGAGACCCCATTGAAATCTATTGAGTATTAAAATTCTTTGATCGGGTGAGTGTGGAGAGGAAAGTTTCTATGTTTTGGGTGTGGAAAACCAGAGAACAAAGGCTCAGAAGAGCGGCCCGTCCCTTTAGATAAGAGACGAGGAGAAATTACTTGAGCCAGAGTGTGGCGAATCTGTGGATTTCTTTGCCACAGGCGGCCGTGGAGGCCAAGGCTTTCTTTTTGTAGATTTATGGTTGAGGTTCTTCATTGGTCAGGGCTTGAAGGAATACGGAAAGAAGGCAGGGAATTAAAGCTCATAAGTAAACTGGATCAGACACAGTAAAATGTTGGAGCAGACTCAATGGGCCAGATGGTCTAATTCTGCTCCTAAATTTTACGTTCTTATGATAAGTTACTTTGTTTTATTGTGGAAAAACTAACTGCTGTTGCTAAGCTTGACTAGCTGCAGATTGAGCTCACGAAGGTCACAGGATAAAATACTGAAGCTGCCTTGCTTGTGCGAGTTTACAAAAGCTAGCAGCATTTCATACCAAGAATGAGGTAATGTTAACTTTGATCCCACACTGTCTTGGTAATGGAGGAACTGACAGCAGGTGTGCAATTCTAATTTTGTGCACCGCCCTGAAACATTCGTAGACTGGCTGATATCCTACAAGTGCTTCCTGAAATCGCTCACTTAGTATATTTGGCTGTTGGCTATCGCCCGAAATTCGCCGTATAAATTTAAGATATAACCTGACTTTGCGGAGTCGTAAGGCAACGTGATCACGAATTCAAGGGTTAACCACACACCGATGTCTGTGCCTTTATTCCTATTTGATCCCGGGATAAATAAATGTCTGTACTCTCTTTAGCTTTTACAACAGTCTTGAGTTCCCTTTTTGGCCACAATTGAATACTTCTTGAGAATTGAGTACTTCTTCATTTTTAGGAATACACATGCCCTGCACCTTCCTCATATTTTTCCGCAGAAATTAAAGCCATTGCCGCCCTGCAGACATCCCTTGCAGAGATGGTCGGAATATTTTGCCGCTCTGCTGACATCCCTTGCAGAGGTGGTTGGAATATTTTGCCGCTCTGCTGACCTCCCTTGCAGAGATGGTTGGAATATTTTGCCGCTCTGCAGACATCCCTTGCAGAGATGGTTGGAAAGCCATTGCCGCTCTGCTGACATCCCTTGCAGTGATGGTTGGAATATTTTGCCGCTCTGCTGACATCCCTTGCAGAGATGGTTGGAAAGCCATTGCCGCTCTGCTGACATCCCTTGCAGAGATGGTTGGAATATTTTGCCGCTCTGCTGACATCCCTTGCAGAGATGGCTGGAAAGCCTTTGCCGCTCTGCTGACATCCCTTGCAGAGATGGTTGGAAAGCCATTGCCGCTCTGCTGACATCCCTTGCAGAGATGGCTGGAAAGCCATTGCCGCTCTTCTGACATCCCTGGCAGAGATGGTTGGAAAGCCATTGCCGCTCTTCTGACATCCCTGGCAGAGATGGTTGGAAAGCCATTGCCGCTCTTCTGACATCCCTGGCAGAGATGGTTGGAACGCCATTGCTGCTCTGCTGACATCCCTTGCAGAGATGGTTGGAATATTTTGCCGCTCTTCTGACATCCCTGGCAGAGATGGTTGGAACGCCATTGCTGCTCTGCTGACATCCCTTGCAGAGATGGTTGGAATATTTTGCCGCTCTGCTGACATCCCTTGCAGAGATGGTTGGAAAGCCATTGCCGCTCTGCTGATATCCCTTGCAGAAATTGTCGGAGAAATGACAGTAGAGCTCTTCCCGGACAAATGCAAACATAAAGCACACAATTAAAGTCAAAACTGTTTCGATGAGCAGAGGAGCCTTCCGCTCCGTGTTCATAGATTCCTGAACGTGGCTCCACAGTTTGCAGACGATATGAGGATAAGTGGAGGGGCAAGTATTTTTGTGGAAGTAGACAGGTTACAGAGGGGATTAGACAGGGCAAAGAAATGGCAGATGTACTGCTGTGTTGAAACATGCATGGACATGCACTTTGGGAGAAAGTAAAATGGTTGACTATTTTCTAAATGGAGAGAAATCAGAAAAAAAATATCAGATTCAAGGGGACTTTAAAGTCCTTGTGCGGGATTCCCTAAAGGATAATTTGCAGGTTGAACATAGAATTCTGCAGCACATTCGCGGCCCCTCAGCCCACAATGTCGTGCCGATGATGTAACCTTCTCAGGTTGAGTCTGTGGTGAGGAGGGCAAATGCATGTCAGCATTTCGACTCAAATATAAAAGGAATGGTGCGATGCCGAGACTTTATAAAGCACTGGTGAGGCCTCACGTGGAGTATTGTGAACAGTTTTGGGCCTCTTATCTTAGAATGATTGTGCTAAAAGTGGGGTGGCTGCGAACGAGGTTCACAAAAATGATTCCAAGATTGAAGGGCCTCATATGAGAAGTGCCTGATATCTCTCGGTCTGCTCTCACTGTAATTTAGAAGGAAGAAGGGTGACCCAATTGAAATATATTGAATATTTATATTCTTTGATCAAGTGGGTGTGGGGAGGAAAGCTTCTATGTTTGGGGAGTCGAAAACCAGAGAACAAAGGCTCAGAAGCGCAGCCCGTCCTTTTAGAACTGAGACGAGGAGAAATTACTTCAGCCAGAGTTTGGTGAATCTGTGGATTTCTTTGCCACGGGCGGCCGTGGAGGCCAAAGCTTTCTTTTTGTATATTTATGGTTGAGGTTCTTGATTTGTCAGGGCTTGAAGGAATACGGAAAGAAGGCAGGGGATTGAGGCCCATAAGTAAACTGGATCAGCCACAGTAAAATGTTGGAGCAGACTGAATGGGCCAAATGGTCTAATTCTGCTCCTAAATCTTACGTTCTTATGATGTAACTTTGTTTAATTGTGGAAAAACAAAATGCTGTTGCTAAGCTTGACTAGCTGAAGATTGAGGCTCCGAAAGTCACAAGATAAGATGCAGACTCTGCCTTGCTAGTGGGAAATACCAAAAGCTGGCAGCATTTCATACTAAGAATGAGGTAATGTTAACGTTAATCCCACACTGTCTTGGTAATAGAGGAACTGACAACAGATGTGCAGTTCTAATTTAGTGCACCGCACGGAATCATTCGCAGACTGGCTAATATCCAACAAGTGCTTCTTGAAATCGCTCACTGAGTATATTTGGCTGTTGGCTATCGCCCGAAATTCTCTGTATAATTTTAAGTTATAACCTGACTTTGGCGGAGTCGTAAGGCAACGTGATCACGTATTCAAGGGTAAACCATGCACCGATGCCTGAGCCTTTATTCCTATTTGATCCCGGGAAAAGTAAGGGTCTGTACTTTCTTTAGCTTTTACAAGAGCCTTGAGTTCCCCTTTCGGCCACAATTGAATATTTCTTGAGAATTGAGTACTTCTTCATTTTTAGGAATACACATGTCCTGCACCTTCCTCATTTTCTTTTCAGCAGAAATTAAGGCCATTGCCGCTCTGCTGACATCCCTTGCAGATGTGGTTGGAGAAATGACAGGAGAGTTGATCCCGGACAAATACAAACATATAGCAGACTACTAAAGACCAAACTGTTTCGATGAGCAGAGGGGCCTTACGCTCCGCGTTCATAGATCCCTGAACGTGGCTCCACAGTTTGCTGACCAAATGAGGACAAGTGGAGTGGCAGGTAGTTTTGCGGAAATAGGCAGGCTACAGCAGGACTTAGAAATGGCAAAGAAATGGCATATGAACTACTGTGTGAGGTATTGCATTTTGGAAGAAAAAAACAAGGTAGAACGTACAATGCTAATGATAATGCACCGAGGACTGCAGTGGAATACAGGGAACGGGGAATACAGATATATAATTCCCTAAAAGTAGCTTCACAGGTAGATACGGTAGCAAAGTGATCTTTTGGTGCATTAGACTTTCTAAATCAAAGTATTGAGTATAAGACTTGGACTAATATGGTGAGGTTATTGGTGAGGCCGAATTTTGAGTATTGTGTATAGTTTTGTTCTCCAAATTACAAGAAGGTTATTAGTAATGTTGAAAGAGCGCAGAAAAGGTTTGCAAGGACATTGCCGGGATTTGAGAAAGTGAGTTGCAGAGAAAGGTTGAATATGTTTGGACTTTACTCACTGGAAAGTAGAAGATTGAGAGGAGACATGATAGTGTTGTATAAAATTATGATGGGTATAAATAGAGGGAATGCAAGCAGTCTTTTTCCACAGAGGCTAAGAGACAAAAAAAAAAGAGGTCATGGGTTAAGGGTGATGGGTGAAAAGTTTAAAGGTAACTTTAGGGGGCCTTCTTCACACAGAGAGTAGTGTGAGTGTGGAATGAGCTGCCAGATAAAGCTGTAAATGCGGGCTCACTTTTAACATTTAAGAAATAATTTGGAGAGCTACATAGATGAGAGGTGTATGGAGGAATATAGGCCAGGTGTAGATCTGTGGGACTAGGCAGAAAATGCTTCGGCACAGCCAAGAAGGGCCAAAAGGCCTGTTTCTGGGCTGTAATGTTCCATAGTTCTATAGTTTATAAATGAGAGACCTCATCACCTCAAACTCCTAACGTTGTAATCCGTTCTGTTACGAGAGAGCCATAGATGGTGATGAAAGCATGTAGCGATTAAATTCTCGAACACCCTCCGGCTCAGATTTGTAATGAATAAGACAACAGTGATGAAATCGAAAGATAAAGTCTCAAACAGCAGGACAGGTCATGGATCTCCAACGGTTGAGAGCTGAGAGCTCAGTGCCAGGAACATACATTCCCTGAAGGAAGATTGGAAGATAATAAATGGCAGTCCGAGTCTTAGAGACACCTTACTACTCTCCGCCACCTTGATGTTTGAAGCTGTCCGGTCGGGAACATGACACCTTCTTCGCATCTGGATGAGTGTGTTGGGTCCAATGTAGATCCTCTGAGATGCTGACAGTCAGATTCCCAGGAACTTCAAATCATTGGGTAGTGGCAGATTTAAGCCATTTGGCCCATCGGGTCTGCTCCAAAATTTTGATCTTGGCTGATCAAGTTGGCTGAATCCAAATCAAACTCCGACTAAAAATATGCCCAGTATCAGCTTCTCCATGGACGTCTGTGACAACGAATTCCACAGATTCACCCCTGTCCGGCAAAAGCAATTCCTCCCAATCTCCGTTGCAGATGGACATCCCTCCATTCTGAGGCCGTGTTCTCTAGTTTTAGTATCACCCCCACCCCACCTCAGGAAGCCTTATCTCCACACCTACTCTATCGAGAACGTTTGATCGGATTCACTGCGGTCTAGGAGGATAATCACCGTTTTTTAGGTTTTGGAATGGTAAACAGTTTCATTCTAACTCATCGACCGAAATGAAAGGCGTTTCAATTTTCATAGACACCTCAATCTCATTTGTTCATTATGATATAATTTCAGACCCATTTGGTAGATTTCTATTAATTACTGGTTTACTTTATAAACAAAAAGTACATTTGGTTAACATTTATGCACCGAGTACTGACTATCTTGAATCATTTAAGGATATATTTGTACCTCGTCCACATTTAAATGGATATATGTTAATAGTGGGCGGAGATTTTAATTGTCTGAATCAGGTGATGGATAGGTGTGCTCCCAATCAGGTACTTACAAACAAATCTGCTACTTTAATTAATTCATTTTAGCTGACTCGGGAATTTTAGATATTTGGAGAGTTTTACATCCTAATGTATATCATTTTCTCATAAATATCATAATGACTAGAATCGATAACTTCTTTATTGATTCGCGGTTAGTTTCGTCTATAACTGCGTGTGCGTATGATGCAATCGCCATTTCTGATCATGTGCCTTTGAAATTATCAAATAAATTAATTGATGTAACTTTTAGAACTAGACAATGGCAGTTCAACACTATTTTGCTGCAGAATTTAAAATTTGTTAATCTCATTAAGGAACAGATTGATTTTTATTCAACTAACACAACAGAAGAAATTTCCGGTGGGATATTATGGGATACGTTTAAATTATATATCCGTGGAAAAATTATTTCATACTCTGCAGAATTTCAAAAAAAGTATTATTAGTGAAATACGTACATTGGTTGATAAGATTAAAGACTTTGATAAAAAATATTCCATTGCTTCCATTTTGGAGCTTTATGAAGAGAGAGTTGAAATTCAGATGCAAAATTGTTTGTTAATAACATCCCCGATAAGAGTCATTTTTGTATACATGGTGATAAATCGAGTAAATTATTGGTCAACTATTGAAAGCTGCTTTGGCGATACGTCTGACTAATAAAGTTCGTAGACGTGATGTATTTTGACTGTTGACCATGACGAAATTAATTATTCTTATCTATTAAGTTTATGAACGCTTAGTATTAGATTCACCCATTACTAAAAATGAAATACAGAACGCAATTTTTTCGATGAACTCTGGAAAAGCACCTGACCCGCTTGGGTATATATATGAATTTTAAAAATCTTTTTCAGATTTACTTTCTCCCTGGTTATGTAGAATTTTTTAAGATGCTTTATTTGTAGTTAAATTACCACAATATTTTCAGGAAGCATCTATTTCTCTAATTGATAAAAAAAGGCAAAGATCCCACTGAATGTATATCATACAAACCTGTATCTTTTTTGAATGTGGATTCTAAAATCCTTACAAAACTATTAGCAATTAGATTAGAGAATTGTCTCCGAGGATCAGACAGGATTTATTAAAAAATAGTTATTCACATTTTAATGTTAGGAGGTTAATGAACGTTGTAATCACTACTTTATATAATACTACAGAATGTGCTATATCGCCTTACGCCCGAAGGCTTTTAAGAAACTTGAATGGGATTATTTATTTATATAACTGACAAATTTAATCTGAGCCGGAAATTTATATCTTGGATTCAATTGATGTATCATACACCTTTGGCTGCTGTATTTACCAGTAATCAGAGATCCTTTTATTTAGGCATTTTCGAGGTACTAGACAGGGTTGCCTTTAAGTCCTTTACGACTTATTATTGCCCTGGTGCCCTTGGAAATCACTCTTCATGATTCATACAATATATTTGTCTTTATTCGTGGGAATGGAACGCATAAGGTATCGTTGTATGCAGATAACCTGTTGCAAAATATCTCTAACTCAGAGAAATCCATTCCTGCAGTAATAACACCACTTGCTCAGTTTAATAGTCTTTTTTTTCTGGTTATAAATTGAATTTTAATAAGAATGTGCTTTGCCATTAAAAATGCAATTTTCAATTTATAGACAGCCACATTTTACATTAGTTATTGATTATTTTATTTATTTTGGTGGTAAAATACTAAGAAGCATAAAGACCTATTTAATTTTGTTTCACCTTTAATTGATGATGTTAAACAACTGTTTATTAAATAGTCCCCATTGCCTTTATCTTTGATTGGTCGAATTAATGCTAATTAGATGATTATTTTACCCAAATATCTGTAACTGTTTCAGGCGGTATCAATTTTCATTCCTATTTTTTTTTGATATTACTGTTTCTAAATTTTCTTCATATTTATGGCAGAATAGAAATAGTATTCACAGAAATCAAAAAAAGGAAGGCGGTTTGGCTTTGCCGAATCTTGGAGCTTATAATTGTGCAAGTAATATTCGACATGTAACGTTTTGGACACAAGAGCTGACAGTGGTAAATTCAATAAATAAACACACAATACGAAAATGATTTCAATTTTGTAATTTTTTTTGGATTGAGTAAATTTATCCTGTCAAGTTCTATTATATCTATTGTTTTCTTTCAACATCAAGACTTGATCATGCTTTTTTCTTTAATGAAAAGCAAAGGGAATAACTTGTTTTCTTGATTTATTCATGGATGATTGTTTTATGTCCTTTGAAAAGTTGACTAATAAATATAATTTGCCTAAATAGCACTTTTCAGATATTTAAAGATTAGAATCTTTCCGAACGCTACTTTAGTTACATTTCTGATATTGCATCAAATTGAAATTACAGAAGAAAAAAAAGTAAGTTTAAATCCATATCAGAAAAAACTTAATATCATTTATTTATGGTTTAATTGTAAAAATACCCTTAGGTTCTTCCGATGAAATATACATTGAGTGAGAAAGAGAATTTCAAATATCTTTAACTACAAAGAAATGGGAGACAATTAAACTAGTTAATACTTCTTCAATTTGTGCCAGAGTTTTTGATAAAATTTAATGTAGTTCATTGGGTTCATATATCCAAGAATAAATTAGCTCGCTTTAACTTCCATTTAGATCTTGTCTGTGATAGATGTAATTGTGAAGTAGCTCACTTGACACACTTATGTTCTGGTCTTGTCCTCTCAAAGAAAATATTGGAAAGATATTTCTGATATTATCTCAGTAGGTCTGACCGTTACAACCTCATCCTATTACTGCAAATTATGGACTAGCAGTGATAGAATCCAGTCATTTATCCTCATCAACATGTCGTTCAATTGCATTTGCTACATTAATAGCCAGTAGATCCAGTTTACTTAAATGGAAATATTCAATGGTTTTCCCAAACGATAGAATGATTAAACTTAGAAAAAAAAGAAAAAAGTATATAGTAGCGGTACTATAGATCCTTCGGTTAAATTTGAAGAAACTTGGCGGCAATTTATTCAATATTTTCATATGATATAAGCTGACACTTTCTGAATCCTTTTTTAGTATTTATTTCTTCAGGTACAGAGGAGCGGAGTTAACAAAATATTATAATTTTAGCCGATGGAATATGGCAGCCCATCTTTTTCTTTAGTTAGCGTAGATGTTATATAGCTTAGGGTTCTTTTCTTTTCTCTTCATGGCGAGCTACTAAGAGTTTGGGAGGCTAAAACACACTTGTTACATGGAATCTGTACATGCTGACCGTTATTAATGTAACCCCGATCTCTTTGTATCATTATCATTATTGTCACGTTTACCTATTTGAAACTTAATATAATAATTGAAAAAGAAAAAAAGAAAATGAAAACATAGAGAAGCTACAAAACAATACAGGTGTTTAACCACAAATCTGTGCCGAACATGTACTTACTTTAGAAATTACCCATTGTTACCCATAGCCCTCTAAGGATAAATAAATGAGGGATGCAGAAGGAGGCAGGAAAATGTGAGGTGAGTAGGGTAGGAGGGAAAGAGAGAGAGGAGGAAGGCGAGGAAACCCTGTGGAGGGAACGAGTTTCTTAGGGAGGTGCTGCCTTCACCCTCGGTTGAGGTTGCTCAGGTTTTACCCTGGGGTCGTGGTTTCTCGCTCACCTCTCTCTCCGCTAAACCCCATCTACTCCTCTCTCTCCTCTTTCACCCCACTCGCAGCAATCTCCCACCCCCCAACTCTAATCACTCTCGGCACCCTTCTCCCATATCCTCATTCTCTCTCCGCTCCGCACTTCCTCCCCCTGCTCTGGGTTCCTCTATTTATCAGCTGTCCATCTGGAGTTTGCGGGTGTCGGTCTGACCGCCTTCTCAACACGGGCTTCCTCCGACAACGGTTCGTTCCTCTTCGTGAGCTCAGAGACGCAGAGACTCCTGAACAAGATGGACGAGGGCAAGACTATAGAGAATGTGGAGTTAACAAAAATGGAGCCACTATCTCCTACCAGCGGTGAGTGGGGCAGAAACAAACCGGGGGGATAAGTTCCATTCTCTGTTTGATCCCGGGTGTGTGTGATTTGACGGGTGAAGGGAGCCTCGCTGACTCTTACTGTTCTGTCCCCATCTGAGCAGATGGGAGAGGGGATGAGGAGAGAGATCTGTTGCAGGGTTGGTGAGGAGCCTGCACTCGGGGCAGGGGAGTTGAAGCAGGGAGGGAGCGCTATGGAATAGGATGAAGAGAGAGTGTTGTGGGAGATGTCAGTGAAGACAGAATGTCATCGGCAGGGAGGGGTGGAGGTTGTACGGTTGGAGGGGTGTTGTGGAGGCGACATTGAGAAAGAAGCGCCGTGTGGATGGGTGGAGAATAGGAAATACCGCGGGCGAACTGCTGAGGATGAAGGAGAGTGGGAGGGGCCCTGTACATTTTTTTTAACCTCACTCTGCCCTTTCCTGCCACACTCTATTCCCTTTTTCTCCACCTTGTCTCTCCCTCTCTCCTTTTCTTGCACTCATATTTTCTGCACCTGTCTCCCTCTCTTCTTCCTCCCTACCTGCACATCCTTTTTTCCAACTACCGTCCTCTCACTCCCTCTGTTCCCCGGTTCTCGGCCCTCCCTCTCTTTCATCCTCTCTGTCCAATTTCTGTCACCCCTTCTTTTCCTCTTTTTCCCCTTCTCTCTCTATTTGCACCTTACTTCGGTTTGCCTCTCCCCATCTCTCAACCCCCTTTGTTCCTCCTCTCTTTCCCGCCTCTTCGACTTTCTTCCCACTCTTCCCTTCATTCTCTTTAATTTTCTCATTGCCGAAACGCTTCACCTTCACCCATTTATCACGCCACCCGACTCCCGCTCTCGCTCTTCCACATATCCTTCCTTATCTCTGTGAACAACCTTTGCATTCTCTGACCCTTTCGCTCCCTTCTATCTCTCTATCTATCCCCCTGCTCATCCACTCTCCTTGCTCCCACATTTTCCATCCCCCATCCCCCATCGCCTGTCCATCTATCCCCTTCACGCTCGCTCTCTCGCTCTCTCCTGTTCTCTCCCCGGCTCATCCCCCCCTCTCTCTCTCTCTCTCTCCTCTCTCTCTCTCTCTCTCTCTCTCTCTCTCTCTCTCTCTCTCTCTCTCTCTCTCTCTCTCTCTCTCTCTCTCTCTCTCTCTCTCTCTCTCTCTCTCTCTCTCTCTCTCTCTCTTCTCTCTCTCTCCCCCCCCCGTTTTGTCTCCCAGAAGACCCGACCTCCACCGGCTCAGAACTGAACGTTCCAGAAAAGGAAACCCCCATCGACGAGACTGAGGATCCTGCCATCGCCCCGGGGCCCGGCGAGGGGCCGGTCACTGCACAGACAGGTCAGAGGTCGCAGTAAGACGTCATGTAGGCGGGTGTGTCGAGTCATGCACCCACGTGCCCAAGTTTCTAATGCATCTTATTAGGCACCTTCCTCTGGCAGGTCGTTCCTTCGACAGACCGCCATCCGGGTAACTAAAGGTTGCCACTCGCCACCCTAAACAAATCTCTTTCTCATCTCATCTTCGGCCTGAGTACTCTGGCCCTCGGTTCTCCGGTTCTAGTGGAAATTATTGCGCCCATTTACTCTGTCTGTGCCTCTCCTGGTGTTGTAAACCTCAGTGAGGTCATTCCTGCGCTCCACGGAATGAAGACCCAACCTGCCTGACCCCTCCACGTAATCCAGTGCCTCGAGTCCAGACCACACCTTCGTAATGACCCTCTGCACTCATTCCTGTCCAAAGTGTTACAGGACTCAACCCTAATAATGATCAGGGAGGCACAGGGAGTTCTGTATTTGCTGAAAAGTGCCTGCATTGTCTGATGTGCCAATTACCTGATATCAGTAACTGAGTGCGCACCAGATTAGTTATCCACTGTCATTGGCTATAGGTCAGGTGTTTGAAAATATAAACACATTTCCACTGGCTCTCCTCCAGGCCAGCATTCCCTTATTGTCCTCTGACCAGCAAATCACATTCCTTAATTTATGGTTCTTTGTTCTCAGTCAGCTTTATCACGCAGACCGGTCACAGACCAACTCTCACTATTCTGCATTTTATACCCAACCAAAGAACATCTCACAAATAACTTCAAATTTGGAAACGATCCGCAGTGTAACCGATTGCCTGTGGCGTCACTCATACTTAAAAAAAAAACACTGATTAAGCAAGCGACGAAGTCACAAAATGGAGAACAAGATTTTTTCATAAAATGGCAGCCTGCATCTCCTCCATCATGGCTTACACTGTCCTTGTTTCATTCTCATTCACTGATGTGCAGACTGCAGTTCTTTCCGGCCAAGAAATGGAATCCTTCCCAGAGCAGGGTGACCAAAACTGAAACCCGTCCGACAAGTGCGGCCTCGCCCACGCGTGTTCCTCTGCAACGTGACCTCGCAACACCTCCATTCAGTGACCCGACTGGTCAAAGACGGTGTGTCAGATGCTTCATTCACTGCCCTGTCTCCCTGTGACACCGGGGTTAGGGATCTGTGTACTTGTAGCCCCTTGTAACTTTGCTCGACAATCCTCCCCAGGATCCCTTCAGTTCACTATGGAGTTTATCCTTATTTGTCTTCCTAAAATCTGCAATCAAATTAGTCAGTCAAATACCGCTTCAAATGGGAGAGGTAAATATCCTTACTGGAGTCCCTGTACATCATGTCTACGGTTCTGCCCTCGTTCGGCTTCTTGGCTCCTCAGTCAGCTTGGCGTGTTCCTGTGGAGCCCCGCCTATCTTTGCCGACGCGCCACCGAAGGCATCCAATCCCGATGCAGCTCGGCTTTGAGGGAAACAGCTCCGTCCAAGACCGGAAGGAACTGCTGAGAGTCGTGAACACAGCACAGCATATCAAGGGAATGAGTCTCACCTCCACGGACTCTCTCTTCACTTCCCGCTGCGTCGCTAAAACTGCCTAATAAAGACCCCCACCCTCCCTGGGTAATTCACACTATTGAACAGTCCACTACTCCGATAAGATGCCCTCTTGACCTCAAAATTTACCTCGCCGTCGCTCATGTGACGTCTTGTCTGACTGAACCGCACCTTCTGTGTGAATGTGGCACTTTATTCTGGATGCTTTTACTGGTTTACTGGTTCTACTCCAGTGATGTGATCTGCATCTATGGCATTCCACTGGGTCCTCTCCTGTCTGTTATATATCTGTCGGGGTGGTGAGGAGGGAGGACAGTGCGAGAGACAGTGAGGAGGGAGCACAGTATCTAACGTAAACCACTCTCTCCATTTTCTAACCTCTCTCTGTTTCTCGCTTTCCCTTCTCTCCCCTTCCTCCTATTCTCCCACCGGCTGTCTGCCGTTCACAAGTGGTGTTCCACAGGGGTCTGTGTTGGGCCTGCTGATTTTTACAATGTTTCTCAATGACTTGGACCATGGCATTCATGGATTTGTGGCAATATTCGCCGATGAGTCAAAGATACGTGGAGGAGCGGGTATTGTTGAGGAAACAGACAGCCTGCATAGACTCTTAGAAAGTTTAGGGGGATAGCCAAAGAAGTGGCAAATGAGACACAGTGCTGGAAGGCGTATGGTCGTGCACTCTGTTGGATGAAATAAACAAGCAGACAATTATTTAGATGTTAAGAGAATTCAAAAGACAGAGATGTAAAGGGACGCGAGCACTTGTGCAAAATACCCTAAAGATTAACCTACATGTTCGGTCGGTGGTGAAGTAGGCGAATGAAATGTTGGCATCTAGAGGTAGAGAAAATAAGAGCAGGGATCTGATACTGAGGCACCAAAAGGTACTTGTGAGACCACACTGAGTGTATTGTGTGCAGCTTTCCGCTGTTTATTTGTACTGACGTCAGAGAGGGATCAGAGAAGATTCAGAAGAATGATTGCAGGAATGAAAGTGCCACCGTATGAGGCACATTTGGCAGCTGTTGGGCTGTATTCCTTGGAGTTCAGGAGAATTGGGGGGGGGGGGGATCTCACAGAAACTTTCCGAATGTTGAAAGGCCTGAACAGACTAGATGTGGAAATGTTCTTTCCCATGATAAAGGATTCTTGGACATGAGGGCACGTCTTCAGGATTGAAGGGCGTCCTTTTAGAACTGAAATGCGGAGAAATCACTTTTTTCACAGGGTGGTAAATCTGTGGAATTTGTTGCCACCAGCAGCTGTGGAAGCCAAGTCACTGGGTACATTTATGGCAGACAGAGAGATAGGTTGTTGAATAGCCTGCGTTTCAAAGGGGATGGGAAGAAGACATGGCAGTGTGGATGACCGGAAGATTTAGATCACCCCATGAATGAATGTCGGGGTAGACGCGATGACCCGAATGGCCTACTTCTGCTGCTATATCTTGGTTTTATGGTCGTGTGGTCTCTCCACAGCTGCGCATGAACAACAGTCGAATCTGAAGATCGGAAATAGACCGGACCGTCTGATTTGCCTACTCTGCCTATTTACAGCCGCCCACATCATTGTTGTGGTCGCACTCTCGATCCATGGTGAGTGGAATGGGCTCCGGGTGGAGTCAGACCATAAATAAGGAGAGTGTAATATTTGTTATTGTAAAACACCACAGTGACACTGACACGCTGCTTATCGTAATACCGATTAAGACCCATCACCCTAACACGGACACACCCCTAACCGTGATAAAATCACGGACTATACCGTAACACAATCAAAACTCGTTCTGACACCGACACGCCATTCATCATAACATCAACAATGCTGTCACCGTAGCACGGCCACGACCTTCAACGAGACACTGATACATTCCTGAGCGGGACACGGACATGACCATCGCCGTGACACACACGTGGCAGTCACACTGACCGCAAAGTGCCCCTCACTCTAACAGCGAGATGCCCCTGACTGTGTCACTGATAAACTCCTCAACGCGACATCGGAACACACCTCACAGTGACAGCGATATGCTCGTCACCGTGACACTGAGGTACCGTACACCGCGACACCTTCACTCTCCTCAACGCGATCTGCCCCACAGCGCACCGTGACAAAGAATCGTAAGGCACCGTAACATCTATTACCGTGACAGTATCACCCCTCAGCATTACGCCGATGCACCGCTCACTGAGGCAATTACCCACACCTCACCCTGACACGGGCAAACCCGTCACCGTGATACAGACACCTGAACTCACAATGACATCGACTCACACCTCAATGTGACACTCTCGCACACACGCCGTGACCATGACATACCTCTCACGGTGACAGAGACACACCCCACACCATGTCACAGATACCCCTCTCACCGTGATAACATCAAAGCCCTCAGTCTGCCATATCCCTTCCTCACCATGACATCGAGATCCACTTCATTTTGACCAGTTAAACCACTCACCAGTACAGAAAAAATATACACTTATCACAGTGGCACCGAAACGTCCCTCACAGCAACTCGGACATATCCCGCACAAAGACAGGGTCTCAACCTTCACCACGATTCTGACGCAGAATACCCCTCAGCGTGAAACAGACACGCCCCTCACGATGACGCCGCCACCCATCACTGTGACATCATTACACCTATCTCTGTGATACCCTTCAACTTGTCACTGTCACAGCAGTCTCTATGACACGCTCGTTTGCGTGAATCTGACACACTGTAAACGTTAAACATCCTTAACCATCTCTTTCAGTATCACTGATTCGTCAGTCTCTGATCACCTCCAACCGAGACTACCATCTCGTTTTGGAAGATTATAACGAGATAAACTCAACCCTTGAATCCAAGATATTCGAGATTTCCCACCTGAATCTCTCCCTGAGATCCTGTCGCAAGAATCTCTCTGCGCTCAACTCGAATCTGTCCGATCTTGAACGAAGGCACAGCGATCTCCGTCACCGGTTCACTGAGTTGGAAACAAAGATCAGATCTGACAAAGAAATCAAGGATCGATTCTGTCAATTGATGAACAGCAGAAGAGGTGAGTCATCATCCCCCACATTCACCCGCTCCTCCTCAGAGGCCAGGCACACAGAGAGGAATCTTTACTCTGCGCCTGTCTCTGGCAGTGTGTGATGTGATCGTGGAGAGGGAGCTTCACCCTGTGTCTGATCCATGGAATGTCTGATGGGACAGTGCAGAGGGACCTTCCTTCTGAGTTTGACGCTTTAGTGTGAGATGGGACAGAGCGGAGTGAACTTCGTCCTGTAGCTGACTCAGGAAGTGTATAATCCTGTGGATTGGAGGGTTGCGGATTTTGCTCCATGTTTAAGAAAGGGAGTAGGGATAGCCAAGGAAATTATAGACCAGTGAGTCTTACTGTTTATGTTGATGGAGAATATCCTGAAAGGCATAATATGATTATAAATAATCAGCATGGATTTGTCAAAGAGTGTGACAAAATACATTGATGAAAATAGAGCCTTAGATGTGGTGTACGTGGATTTTAGCAAGGCATTTGATAAGATACCCCATAAAAGGCTGATTGATAAATTAAGCAGGCATGGAATCCAAGCGGACATTGCTTTGTGACTGCCGAACACGCACGCCTACAGAAGGCAAAGGCTGTTTGTAGACGGGTCATATTCTACATGGAGGCCGGTAACCAATGGTGTTCGCTCATGGGAACCATACTCTTCGTGATTTTTTTATAAATGACCTGGATGAGGAAGTGCCGGGTTGGGTTAGTACATTTAGTGATAACACAAAGGTAGGGGGTCTTGTGGACAGTGTGGAGGGCTGTGAGAGTACAGAGAGACATTGATAGGATGTAAAACTGGTCAGACGAGTGGTAGACGGAGTTCAACCCAGATAAGTGTGAGGTGGGTCAATTTGTTAGGTCAAATATGATGGTAGAACATAGCATTAATGACAGCAGCAGTGGCCTTGCGGTAAATTGGCCTTCATCAATCGTGGGTTTAAGAAACGAGAGGTAATGTTGCAGCTATATTGGTCCCTGCTCAGACTCCACCTGCAGTTCTGTGCTCAGTTCTGGTCGCCTCACTACAGGAAGGACGTGGAAACCATAGAAAGGGTGCGAAGGAGATTTACAAGGATGTTGACTGGATTGAGTTTAGGAGCCGAGGGGTAATGTTACAGCTCTATAGGACCCTGGTCAGACCCCACTTGGGGTACTGTGCTCAGTTCTGGTCACCTCACTACAGGAAGGACGTGGAAACCATAGAAAGGGTGCGAAGGAGAATTACAATGATATTGACCGGATAGGGGAGCATGACCTCTGAGAATAGTTTGAGTGAACAGTTGGTGTTTGTGATCAAAAGTGCAGAGGGATCTTCACTCTATGTCTGGACCCGGGAGTGTGTGATGGGACGGTGTGGAGGGAGATTCACTCTGTGTCTGACCCCGGGAGTGTGTGATGGGACGGTGTGGAGGGAGATTCACTCTGTGTCTGACCCCGGGAGTGTGTGATGGGACGGTGTGGAGGGATCTTCACTCTATGTCTGACCCTGGGAGTGTGTGATGGGACCGTGTGGAAGGAGATTCTCTCTGTGTCTGACCCCGGGGGTATGTGATGGGACGGTGTGGAGGGATCTTCACTCTGTGTCTGACCCCGGGAGTGTGTGATGGGACGTTGTGGAGGGAGATTCACTCTGTGCCTGACCCCGGGAGTGTGTGATGGGACGTTGTGGAGGGAGATTCACTCTGTGCCTGACCCCGGGAGTGTGTGATGGGACGGTGCGGAGGGAGATTCTCTCTGTGCCTGACCCCGGGAGTGTGTGATGGGACGGTGTGGAAGGAGATTCTCTCTGTGTCTGACCCCGGGAGTGTGTGATGGGACCGTGTGGAAGGAGATTCTCTTTCTATTTGACATCGGGAATATGTGATGAGACAGTGTACCATTAGATTCACTCTGTGTCTCACGCCGAGTGTGTGCAATAGGACATAATGGAGGGAGCCTCTTTCTGTAAATAACTGCAGATGTGTGTGATGGACGATGTAGAGGGATCCATATTCTGTGTTTGATTCCCGCCGGATGCAATGGGCTGGCGGAGAGATATTCACAGTTCCTTATTTCTCACTTCCAGAGCAAGAATGTTCCAAGGACTGGATCGGAAAGGAAGACCGCTGTTATTTCATATCCACGTTTGCAAGATCTTATGATGAGGCAAAGCAGCATTGCTGTAACTCTGAATCAATCCTTCTTGAAATAAATTCCACTGAGGAAGAGGTATGTGTAACATTGACAGAAGAGATATCAACACCGGAGTGAATCTCCCTCCACACCGTCCCATCACACACTCCCGGGGTCAGATACAGAGTGAATCTCCCTCCACACTGTCCCATCAAACACTCCCGGGGTCAGACACAGAGTGAATCTCCGTCCACACCGTCTCAACACACACTCCCGGGGTCAAACACGGAGTGAATCTCCCTCCACACTGTCCCATCACACACACACCCGGGGTCAGACACAGAGTGAATCTCCGTCCACACCGTCTCATCACACACTCCCGGGGTCAGACACAGAGTGAAGTTCCCTCCGCAGCGTCCAATCACTCACTCCCGGTTTCAGAGTAAGAGAGACACTCCTTAAATTAAGCTCGATTTCAATTCTTAATTATAGCAATTTAACTTCACAGCATTTTTTTAACTACAATGTCGGCGACCAGGACAGTTCATACTGGATTGGAAAATGCAAAGACGGGTGAGATTTTGTGTCATTACATTTTCTGCTGAGAGCCCGGAACAGGGGATTAGTTTGGGGACTGACTCGAGTTCCGAGAATGGACTCTGCAGTGGACTTAGTTTGGGGACTGACGCGGGTTCCGAGAATGGACTCTGCAGTGGGATTAGTTTGGGGACTGACACGAGTTCCGAGAATGGACTGTGAGTGGAATTAGTTTGCGGATTAACACGGGTTCCGAGAATGGACTCTGCAGTGGGATTAGTTTGGTGACTGACACGAGTTCCGTGAATGGACTGTGCAGTGGAATTAGTTTGAGGACTGAGACCATGCTTGTGGGAAGTTTTTGGGAAACGATCACGGGGCTGTGGCGAGAGAGTTTACATTGAGAATAATGTGTTTAGAGTCTGGTGTCTATGTTGAGAGAGTGGGGCAATGAGGTCAGTTTTAGGACTGAAACATGTCTGTGGTGGGAGTTGGTCCAGGCAGATTTTGGGAACTATAATGGTGTTCAATGGTGATGGGTTGTCTTGTGAAGGGATATGGGGGACAGAGAAGGATCTGCGGGGAGAATATGTTTCAGTGGAGTATTGTGGGGACGGGCACTGTGAGGAAAGAGTGTGGCACAAGGATTCATTTGGGATTCGCACCAATCTGTAGGGAAAGAGTGGGCAATCAGATTAATTTGGAAACCGTCGTGGGCTGCTCGTGGACTGTGTGAGGTTGAATGCATTTGTGGGCTGACGTGGATTGTGGGGAGGGTGTGCAAAATGGGACCGCTTTCCTGATTGGCCCAGGACGATAGGGAGATGTTTGGGCAGTGGGACTATATTGGGGATTGCCTCGGGCCTGTCGCGAGAGAGTGGGACAGCGCAAGTATTCTGTAGACCGACACGGGGCGGTGGAGAGCGAGTGGAGCAGTGGAGCTCGTTTGGGAACTGACACAAGTTCAGGTCGAGAGTGAGGCAGTGGGAGTATTTTGGCGATAGACAGATCTGTAGTTAGAGAATTTAGCATTGGGATTAGTTTGGGCATTGACAGAGGTCTGTGGGAAAGGAGTGGGAAGTGCGAGTATTTTGGTTTCTGCCACAGGTCTGGAACAGGAGGATTAGGCAGTGGGACTATTTCCGGGACTGGCATTGGGTTGTGGGGTCGAGTGGAAAGTGCGAGTATATTGGGGACAGAAACGGGGCCGTGCGGAGAGAGTGAGTCAGTGTGCGTACTTTGGCCTGACACTGATCGGTGGAGTGAGGGTGGAAAGTGAGAGTACTTTCAGGTAGTAAGCTGGTCTGTGGGGTGACTGAAGCAGTGGGAGTATTTTGGAGACTGATATGGGTCCCTGGGAAGAGAGTGGCACTGTGGGTGCATTTCCGGTCCTGTGAGGATAAGCTGTGGTACTGGGATTATTCTGGGGACCCTCACTAGTCGGTGGGCAAAGGGTGGGGCATGGTATTTACTAGGGGACAGACACATGGGTACAGGGAGACAGTGGGGCAGTCGAAGTATTCTGGAGACTGACACAGGGCTGCCTGGGACAGGGGGTAGTGGGAAATTTTGGGGTCTCCCACAGGTCAATGATGAGGGTGTGCGTCTGTGGTTTCGGGGACTGACACAGGGCTCTCTGCTGGAGTTGCGTTGCCGCTTTTGAACTTGTTTCCCCCTCCTTGGCAGGGAAGTGGCCTCTAACGTCGTGTACAATATCAGCGCTGGAAAGTTCGAATGCGGTGAATGTAAATCCAGAGATGGTCATAGTTGCAATAATGATCAGCACCGTTTCATCTGTGAGAAGTCGGCACCCTTGTGCCCGGATTTTGCTGAAATGATCCTGGTTCTCTGTGAAGAGCCGCCGGGGTCGACTTATATTCAGGAGCAACTCCCTCTTTCTCCCCCATTTCTCTCTGAGACTCTTACTAACCCGTCCTCTGTTCCCTAATCCCCACCCTATTCTCCACTCTCCTTCTATCGCTCTTTTACTAGTCCTCTCCTTCTCTTTACCCTCGTCCCTCTAAAGTCTCTCTCTCATCTTCCTCTGCTCCCATCTTCTCTATTGCATCCTCATTTTAATTCCTCTCGATTTCATACAACCCTCTTCCCATCTCTTCTCTTTACACTCTGTCCCAAGATACTCTACTCTCTCGACCCCTGACTCCCCAACCCACTCGTTCATTTTTCTAAATCAACTCCATCTCTCTTTTCTCTTTCCTGGTACTCCCACCTCAATCATATAACCACATAACAATTACACCACGGAAACAGGCCATCTCGGCCCTTCTAGTCCGTGCCGAATGCTTACTCTCATCTAGTCCCTCCTACCTGCACTCAGCTCATAACCCTCCATTCCCCTCCTGTCCAGATACCTATTAATATTTTCAAAACAATATAGAACTTGCTTCTACCACTGCTTCATGAAAGCTAGTTTCGCACAGCTACCACTCTTTGAGTAAAGAAGTTCCCCCTCATGTCACCCCTAAACATTCGCCCCCTAACTCTCACCTCATGTTCTCTTGTTTGAATCTCCCTTGCTCTCAATGGAAAAAGCCGATCCACATCAACTATATCTATTCCCCTCATAATTCTAAATACGTCTATCCTCAGCCTTCTACGCTCCAAAGAATAAAGACCTAACCTGTTCAACATTTCTCTGTAACTTAGGTGCTGAAACCCAGGTAAATTCTAGTAAAACTGCTCTGTCCTCTCTCTATTTTGTTGACACCTTTCCTATAATTCGAGGAACAGAACTGTACTCAATTCTCCAAATTTTGCCTCACCAATGCCTTGTACAATTTTAACATTACAGCTGTTACGTACACGTAGGTATCTTGTGCCTGTCACATGGCCATGATATATTTGATGTTCTGCTGGGCATGATGTAATGGACTTGTGATGGTGGAGTGATGTAATTTTCCCACCTGTGAGAGGTCATGTGATAGTTTTTTTCTACAGGGTATAAAAGGAGAACCTCTCCCTGTGACGCAGGTCAGATCACGTTTGAATTTGTCAGTGTCTCCGTCCTGCTGCATATTCGATGTTATGACGCAGTTTTGTTTTAAAGTGAAGTTTTACTTTCTGCCTTAAGTCTCAAAGAGAATTGGCGGCAGTTTTGCTACAATACCGCCAGTTTAGCCCAGTCTATCGAAGTTCGGGAAGCTGGATGATCGAGGAATGTTGATGTCGACGGTGAAACAGGTTCGACCTGATTTAACCTTCGTATCAGGAGTTAGTAACCTGTGTCCGAGATAGCTCCTGCTGAATCAGCAGAAAGAGTTGGATGCAGAGTTTTGCCAAGGAAAGGTCAGGGCCTTTAAGCCGTTTTAATACCTTCGCCGTGAATACTTCGGGATGGACATATTTCGGCTGGGATCATCAGTAACGTTGTGACGTCGGTGGGGAATTCGCTACTTCTTGGAAAACCTCTCCGAACTCACTGTGTAAATCATTTGGAAGTTTGCATTGTTACTTCTAAGAACTGTTTTTGCATTATTGCTTTAACATCTGCTCGAGCTGCCGCAGAGCCATGATTTCCAGTTAAGTTAGTCGTTGGGTTACTTTTGGGCTTTTTTTGAGCAGTGTCTAATAAATGTTTCATTTGTTATGGAAAACCTGCCTCAATGCTATATTCATTGTTGAGGTGCCATAACACAAACCAAATACTTTGCCAAATGCTCTGATTTATAAAGGCCAGCATACCAAAAGATGTCATCACCACACTATCCACATGAGATTCCACTTCAGGAAACTATGCAAAATTCTTCCTAAATCATTCTGTTCTTCTACAGTCTTCAATGCACTACCATTTACCATGTATGTCCTGTTTTAATTAATCCTACCAAAATGTAGCACCTCACACTTATCAGCATTAAACTCCATCTGCCATTTTTCAACCCACTCTTCTAACTTGCCTAAAACTCTCTGCAAACTGAAAACCTACTTCATTATCCACAACGCCACATAAATAAGTATCACCTGTATACCTACTAATCCAATTTACCACCCCATCATCCAGATCATTAATGTATATGACAAACAACATTGGTCAGAGTACAGTTCCCTAAAGCATACCACTAGTCACCGGCCTCCAACCTGACAAACAGTTATCCACCACGACTCTCTGGCATCTCACATCTAGCCACTGTTGAATCCATTTTACTACTTCAATATTAATACCTAACGAATGAACCTTCCTAAATAACCTTCCGTGTGGAACTTGTCCATATAGACAACATCCACTGCTTTACCTTCATCAAATTTCCTAGTAACTGCAACAAAACATTCAATAAGATTTGTCAAACATGACCTTCCTTGCACAAATCCACGTTGGCTGTTCGTTTTCAGACCCTGTCTATCCAGATAATTATATATATAACATTTCTAAGAATACTTTCTATCTATTTACCCACGACTGACGTCAAACTTATAGGCCGTAATTGCAAGGATTACCCCAAGAAACCTTTTTAAACAATGGAACCACATGAGCAACACGCTATTACTCCGGTACCATCCCCGTTTCTATCGACATTTGAAATATTTCCCTCAGAGCACCTTCTATTTCTGCACAAACTTCTCTCAAAGTCCAAGGGAAAATCTTGTCATGACTGGAGCTTTATCCACTTTTATTTAATTTAAAATCGTCATAGTTTCCATAACCTCCCTACTTGTTTCCCATACATTACATAATTCAATTTCCTTCTACTTAGTGAATACCGAAGAAAATAAATTATTCAAGATGCCACCCCTCCATCCCTTTTGGCTCCACACATAGCTGTCCAGTCTGATTCTCTTTGTTTTCACCTTACTTGCCAAATAATGCTTATACCTTATTTTAGCTTTTTTAATTTCTTTTGTAAGTTTCGTTTTACATTCTTTATATTCCTCAAGCAGCTCATTTACTCCATGCTGCCTATATTTATTATAGATCTCCCTGTTTGTCGGTTTGATTCTTATTTTTTTTTCAAACCAAGTTTACAATATCCCGTGAGTACCAGGTGTCTCTCAAACCTGTAATCTTTTCATTCAACCCGAGAGGGACATAAAGATTATGTACCCTCAAATTTTCACCTTTAAATGACCTCCATTTCTCTATTTCATCATTCCCAGAAAACAATTTGTCCCAATCGGCTCCTTCTAAATCCATTCGCGCCTCAAAGTAAGTCCTTCTCCAATCAAAAAACTCAACCCTGGGTCCAGTCTCATCGTTCTCCATTATTCTTTTGAATCTGACGGCATTGTGATCACTGGACCCGAAGTGCTCTCCAACATATGCCACCGGCACCTGACATATCCCATTCCCGAACATGAGATCCAACACTGCCCCTTCTCGAGCTGGTACCTCTATGTATTGCTGCCAAACACTATCCAGCACACGTTTTACAAACTCCAAACTGCGCAGCCCTTTTACAGAATGGGCTTCCCAGTCTATGTGTGGAAGGTAAAATCTCCCACAATGACAGTCTTGTGCTTACTGCAAACATCTGCTATCTTCTTACAAATTTGCTCCTCCAGTCCTCGCTCCCCATTAGGTGGTATATAATACATCCCTATAAGTGTCACTACACCATTCCTATTCCTCAATTCCACCCAAATATTCTCCCTTGACGAGCTCTCTAATCGATCCTGCCAGAGCACCGCTGTAATATTTTCTCTGGCAAGCCATACAACACACCCCTCCTCCCTCTTGCCACTACGATTCGGTGATACATGAAGCAATGAAATCCTGGAATATTTAGCTGCCTATCACATCCTCTTTAAACCATGTTACACTAATAGCAAAACCATGATATTTGCGAGAATCAATACATGTTCTAAGCCCGTTCACCTTTCTTACAACCCTCTTAGCATTAAAATAAATCAATTTAAGAAATTCTCCTCCTCTTACTCTCTGCTTATCCTTAATGATGCAAACAACTTTACTATCTTATTTTTCTTCCCTCTCCTCTGCATCTTTGGGCTGAGCTCTCTCCCCTCTATCACCTGCCTATTCTCACTCACACGCTGTCTACAAGCTTTCTCTATTTGTGCCCTAGCCTCCTCTCTCCTAGTCTCTTCAGTTTGATTCCAACCTCACAAGCCATTCTAGTTTAATGTCTCCCTCGATGCCGTAGCAAGTCTCTCCGCCAGGATATTGGTCGCCCTACGGTTCAAGTGCAGCCCATCCTTTTAGCACAGGTCACATCTACCCGATATAAGGTCCCAATGATCCAGAAAGTTGAATCACTTCTTCATTTTCCAATCCCTCAGACACGCATTTATCCTCCACCCCATTCCATTCCTGCTCCCACTGCCGTGAGGGACGGGCAATAATCCCGAGATTACTAGCTTTGCGGTCCTTCTTTGCAATTTCGATCCTTGCACCTTATATACTCCTTTCAGGGCCTCTTCGCCTTTCCCAGCTATGTCATTGGTACCGATATGTAACACGACCTCTGGCTGCTCACTCTCAAACTTCAGGATATCTTGGACGCGATCAGAAAGATCCCGGACAATGGCACCAGAAAGGCAAACTACCATCCGGGTCTCCTGTTTGAGTCCACAGAATCGCCTGTCTGTCCCCCTCCCTATCGACTCCCCTATCAAAGAGCTGTACTTATTGTCAAGGGGCAGAGCCAGTGGGGTCCATCTCGTACCTGAACCATCTCCTTCCCTCTCCTAACCGTTACCCACTTGTCTGCCTCCCGTGGACCCGGAGTGACCACCTGCCTGTAACTGCTCTCTATCACCTCCTCACTCTCCCTGACCAGACCAAGGTCATCGAGCTGCAGATACAGTTCCCTAACATGGTCCCTTAGGAGCTGCAGCTCGGCCCATCTGGGGCAAATATGGACGTCTGCGAGGCTAGCAGACTCCATTAGCTCCCAATCCGACACCCTGCACAACAAGCTGCCTTCACACTCATAATTCCCCCTTTCCACAAATAACAGGAAAAAGTGCAACCTAAGCCTACCTTGCCTCGCCCGTTTCTGTCTAATCCCGTTCAGCCAAAGCCCTTAAGCCTTCTCTCTGTTCCCGGCTCACTCTGCTGCTCGCAGGACGACACTGCCCGCTATATAAGGCCTTGTTTATTTTAAATCTTCCCCGCTTCACTGCCAGAAGTCACACGCCTGCGCCGTACCGCCTCTCTTAACCACGATGAGAACCAAAACTCAAAATGGCTCCCACAGCTCTCCCGTTCTTATTTTCAGACTTCCTTCAGCAAATTCACCGTTTATTTTCAATCATCTGTGACTTATACAACCTGAGATGTGTTCATCTGAAGGTCGGATATATGTAAAATGCAAAAAGATTTTAAAAAAATGCCGCGAAAATGTGGACGTGGTGCTCATGCATTCAAAAATATGTTGACGGAGGTAAAGAATGTGATCCTGAATCGTTGGTATTTGTTTCCGGTGCCTCTTTCCCGATGGTGGTAATGAACAGGGAGCTTATCCCGGGGTGAGCGAGCTCATTGATGGAAGCTGCCTTCTCGATCTATCGCATCTTGCAGATGTCCCCGATGCTGGGGAAGGTTGTGCCCGTGATGGATCTGGTTGAGTCTACATCACTCTGCCCCCTCTGGCGACCTCGTGCGTTGCAGCCTCCACACCGGGCGGCGATGCAATAAGTCAGAACGCTCCCAGTGATCATTTGCTGGTCTTCAACGAAAGGCCAAATCTTCTCAAACGGCAGACAGCTCAGTACGAGGCCTTTAACTGTAGATCTTCCATGAAGGTATATTACAGGCAACACTTGGCAGTCTAAGGCCTGAAGGGATCGCGACAGCTAACCACACTCCGGGGAATGTCCGTGCCGAAACTCGGATGCCTGCCGCTCTTCGGTCGGGAACGTGACACGTTCGTGTTTGCGTGAATGTGTTGGACGAAGGATAGATCCACTGAGACGCTGACATCATTGCCGTGAACCTCCTTTCCACCCTCTCCAGTGTATTTACATCTGGCTGGATAATTTAAGAGGCCGAAGACAAGAAATGGATCTCCTGCGGTTGAGCACAGAGCACAGAGGATATATCCACCGAGACGCTGTCATCATTGCCGTGACCCTCCTTTCAACCCTCTCCAGTGGAATCACATCTGGCTCGATTATGAAAGAGGCCGAGAACTGCTCACGGGAATCCAAATAAGACCTCACAGTGCCTTAAAATTAAATCCTTGCTCTGGAAATGAAAACTGAAATTGTATTTGATTTCCACATCACCGACTCCTTAGCCTGTTGCTTGGCAAAGGTTTCAGTGCCCTCCCAGGTAGACCATCATAACCCTGCGAGGGTTCACCCACCTGAAGGATGAGTCTTAAATCGGCCATCCAGACAGAAGTCACAGAAAAGATGGGTGCGAGTACAGCCGATCAATGTGCTCCTCTCCAGCGTCTTGTTCAAGCGCAACGTGACTCCCCAACTCGTGTACTTACTCAGACTGCCCGTCTGCATCGTGTACTCCCTCCTTTACACCCTAACCGTTTAACGGCACTTATCCGTCCCCTAAAATCCTCTCAGTCTCCGTGACACCCACCATCCTCTGAACCATTCCCCGGTATGGTCACTCTATCCAGTCCTGTCCGTCTCCATGATCCCCTCGTTCTTCTACACTCAGCCAGTCTGTCTCAACGCCAGCGGATCCTGCAGCCCTCCGCGTCTTCCTTCAGCTCCTCAGACCCATGTCATCGTCAACCCTCCTTCTACAATCAGCCAGTCTGTCTCAACGCCAGCAGTCCCTGCATCCTTCCGCGTCTTCCTTCACCTCCTCCGACCCATGTCATCGTCAACCCTCCTCCTGTACTCAACCAGTCTCTCCCAACGCCAGCAGTACCTGCATCCTTCCGCGTCTTCCTTCACCTCCTCCGACCCATCTCATCGTCAACCCTCCTTCTACACTCAGCCAGTCTCTCTCTACGCCAGCAGTCCCTGCATCCCTCCGCGTCTTCCTTCACCTCCTCAGGCCCATGTCATCGTCAACCCTACTTCTACACTCAGCCAGTCTCTCTCTACGCCAGCAGTCCCTGCATCCCTCCGCGTCTTCCTTCACCTCCTCAGGCCCATGTCATCGTCAACCCTCCTTCTACACTCAGCCAGTCTCTCTCAACGCCAGCAGTCCCTGCATCCTTCCGCGTCTTCCTTCACCTCCTCAGACCCATGTCATCGTCAACCCTCCTTCTACACTCAGCCAGTTTCTCTCAACGCCAGCAGTCCCTGCATCCTTCTGCGTCTTCCTTCGCCTCCTCAGACCCATGTCATCGTCAACCCTCCTCCTGTATTCAGCCAGTCTCTCTCAACGCCAGCAGTACCTGCATCCTTCCGCGTTTTCCTTCACCTCCTCCGACCAATGTCATCGTCAAACCTCCTTCTACACTCAGCCAGTCTCTCTCAACGCCAGCAGTCCCTATATCCTTCCGCGTCCTCCTTCACCTCCTCCGACCCATGTCATCGTCAAACCTCCTTCTACACTCAGCCAGTCACTCTCAACGCCAGCAGTCCCTGCATCCTTCCTCGTCTTCCTTCACCTCCTCCGACCCATGTCATCGTCAACACACCTTCTACACTCAGCCAGTTTCTCTCAACGCCAGCAGTCCCTACATCCTTCCGCGTCTTCCTTCACCTCCTCAGGCCCATGTCATCGTCAACCCTCCTTCTACACTCAGCCAGTCTCTCCCAACGCCAGCAGTCCCTGCGGCCTTCTGCGTCTTCCTTCACCTCCTCCGACCCATCTCATCGTCAACCCTCCTTCTACACTCAGCCAGTCTCTCAACGCCAGCAGTCCCTGCGGCCTTCCGCGTCTTCCTTCACCTCCTCCGACCCATGTCATCGTTAACCCTCCTTCCCAGACAAACTTCCACTTTGCCGTCAGCCACATCTCCCAATTCAGCCCAACCAGTTTCCGCCACCGCCATCCACTTCTATAAACCCCGACTCTATCAACCTTCCGTCCCCTACATTCCTCGCCGTCGCCGTTATCTCCTTCCCCATCTCCTCCCCGAATGCCTGACACGCTCCATCCCCTTAGCTCTCCACGGTTCCATTATCCCTCTTTCTCCTCTACACCCCTGTTCATATTGAATTCTGGGGTGGAAGGAGGAGAGGTGATGTCTGGTGTTACACCGCCACGCCCCCTCCACCGGATATTGATCTCCCGGTTCTGAGCCTCAACACAGTTCTGTATGATCAGGCCGATCGTTTTGTTCGTTAACACCTCCTGCCAGCAACAGCTATCTCACCACCACGTCCATGCTCTCAATCCCAGCCCCTTCCAATTCCATATTCTTCCCTGCACATCATGTGAACACAAACCAACGCACATTCTCCGAGACAGGTTCGCGGAGTGCTGAGGGTTATAGAGAGGGATGGATCTCCTGTACCTGGGAGTTTTTAACAGGACCGTGGAGGGAGCTTTACTCTGTGTCTAACGCCGGGATCAAGTGGGGTGATGGGGTGTGGAAAGAGATTCACTCTGTATCTGACCCTGGCTTGTTTGATGGGAATGTATGGAGTGCGCTTCACTGCTTGTCTGACCCCAGGACTGTGTGATGGGACGGAGTGGAGGAAGATTAACTTTGGCTCTGAACCCAGGAGTGTGTGATAGGATGCTGTAGAGGGAGCTTCACTCTATGTCTCACCCTATGAATATGTGATGGGACGATGTGTCTGTCCCCGGGAGTGTGTAATGCGACAGTGTAGAGATTTTCACTCACTGTTTGAATGTGTGTGTGTGTGTGTGTGTGTGTGTGTGTGTGTGTGTGTGTGTGTGTGTGTGTGTGTGTTTGTGCGTGCGTGTGTGGTGGGGGGCGCGGGGTATAAGCCGGAGCAGAATGAAGTGGCGGGAAACCACAGAACTGTTGGTTGATTTGCTTTCAGTTTACTTATTGTTTTTTTTTTAATCGCAAAGTCAGAGCAGTGGCAATGTCTGGCAGGAGAGTTGAATACTCCTTTGCGAGATGTGGGAAGGCAGAGAGACCTCAGGAGTTCCTGACAACTTCACCTGTAAGAAGGTCATCCAGCTGCAGCTTCCAACACTCTGCGTTACTGTTCGAACTGGAACTGCATGAACTCGG
>NW_026780648.1:0-29288 GCF_030144855.1 Hypanus sabinus | reverse complement strand
GGGGGGCCTCTGATTAAACACTGATCCAGTCTGGGTGTGGGTGGTCTCCAATTCAACACTGATCCAGTCTGGCTGTGGGGGGTCTCCAATTCTACACTGAACCAGTCTGGGTGAGGGGTGATCTCCAATTCAACACTGATCCAGTCTGGGTGGGGGGGGTCTCCAATTCAACACTGATCCAGTCTGGGTGGGGGGGGTCTCCAATTCAACACTGATCCAATCTGGGTAGGGGGGGGCCTCTGATTAAACACTGATCCAGTCAGGATGGGGGATTCTCCTATTCAGCACTGATCCAGTCTGAGTGGGGGTTCCAATTCAACACTGATCCAGTCTGGGTGGGGGGGGGGCCTCTGATTAAACACTGATCCAGTCTGGGTGTGGGGGGTCTCCAATTCTACACTGATCCAGTCTGGGTGGGGGGGGGCCTCTGATTAAACACTGATCCAGTCTGGGTGGGGGGGGGCCTCTGATTAAACATTGATCCAGTCTGGGTGTGGGGGGTCTCCAATTCTACACTGATCCAGTCTGGGTGGGGGGGGTCTCCAATTCAACATTGATCCAGTCTGAGTGGGGGCTCCAATTCAGCACTGATCCAGTCTGGGTGGGGGCTCCAATTCAGCACTGATCATTTCAACACTGATCCACTCTGGGTGGGTTGGGTTTCCAATTCAACAATGGTCCATTCTGGGTGGCGGGGGGGGGTGGTTTCAATTCAACATTGATCCAGTCTGGGTGGGTGGGGGGTTCCAATTAAACACTGGTCCAGTCTGGGTGGGGGGAGGGGGGGTTCCAATTCAACACTGATCTAGTCTGGGTGGGGGGTGTTTTCCAGTACAACACTGATCCAGTTTGTTGGGTTACGGACTCCAATTCAACATTGATCCAGTCTGGGTGGGTGGTTGTTCCAATTCAACACTGATCCTGTCTGGGTGGGGGCTCCAATTCAGCAGTGATCATTTCAACACTGATCCAGACTGAGTGGGGGCTCCAATTCAGCACTGATCATTTCAACACTGATCCAGTCTGAGTGGGTGGGTCTCCAATTCGAAACTGATCCAGTCTGGGTTGTTGGGGTCTCCAATTCAACACTGATCTAGTATGGGTGGGGGGTGTGTTCCAATTCAACACTGATCTAGTCTGGTTGCGGGGTGTGTTCCAATTCAACACTGATCCAGTCTGGGTGGGTGGGGGCTCCCATTCTACACTGATCCATTCATGGTGGGGGGTGTGTTCCAATTCAACTCTGATCCAGTCTGGGTTGTGGGGGGGGGGGGTCTCCAATTAAACACTGGTCTAGTCTGGGTGGGGTGGGTTCCAATTCAACACTGATCCAATCTGGGAAGGTGTTCCAATTCCATACTGATCCAGTCTGGGTGGGGGCTCCAATTCAGCACTGATCCAGTCTGGTTGGGGGCTCCAATTCAGCACTAATCCAATCTGGTTGGGGGGGGTCTCTGTTTGAACACTGATCCAGTCTGGATGGGGGGGGTTGGGTTCTGATTGAACACTGATCCAGTGTGGGTGGAGGCTCCATTTCAGCACTGATCCAGTCTGGGTGGGGGTTCCAATTCTGCACTGATCTAGTCTGGGTGGGGGGTGTGTTCCAGTACAACACTGATCCAGTCTGTTGGGTGGGGGGGGGGTCTCCAATTCAACACTGATCCAGTCTGGGTTGGGGTTTCCAATTCAACAGTGGTCCACTCTGGGTGGCGGGGGGGGGGGGTTCCAATTCAACATTGATCCATTCTGGGTGTGGGGGGGGGGTTCCAATTCAACACTGATCTAGTCTGAGTGGGGGCTGCAATTGAACACTGATCCAGTCTGGGTGTGGGCGGTCTCCAATTCAACACTGATCCAGTCTGGGTGTGGGGGGTCTCCAACTCAGCACTGATCTAGTCTGAGTGGGGGCTGCAATTCAACACTGATCCAGTCTGGGTGTGGGGGGTCTCCAATTCAACACTGATCCTGTCTGGGTGTGGGGGGTCTCCAATTCAACACATCCAATCTGGGTGGGGGATTCTCCAATTCAGCTCTGATCCAGTCTGAGTGGGGGTTCCAATTCAACACTGATCCAGTCAGGGTCGGGTGGGTCTCCAATTCAAGACTGATCCAGTCTGGGTGGGGGTTTATCTGATTGAACACTGATCCAGTCTGGATGGGGGGGGGGCTCCAATTCAACACTGATCCAGTCTGGGTGGGGGCTCCAATTCAACACTGATCCAGTCTGGGTGGGGGGGTCTCCAATTCAGCACTGATCCACTCTGGGTGGGGGCTCCAATTCAACACTGATCCAGTCTGGGTGGGGGGGGTCTCCAATTCAGCACTGATCCAGTCTGGGTGGGTGTACCAATTCAATACTGATCCAATCTGTTTGGGGGTGGTCTTTGATTGAACTCTGATCCAGTCTGGGTGGGGGCTCCAATTCAGCACTGATCCAGTCTGGTTGCGGGGTCTCTGTTTGAACACTGATCCAGTGTCGGTGGAGGCTCCAATTCAACACTGATCTTGTCTGGGTTGGGGTTCCAATTCTACACTGATCCAGTCTGGGTGAGGGGGGTTGGGCTCCAATTCAACACTGATCTATTCTGGGTAGGTGTTCCAATTCAACACTGATCCTGTCTGGGTGGGGGGGGGTGGTCTCAAATTCAACACTGATCCAGTCTGGGTGGGGGGGGGGGTTCCAATTCAACACTGATCCAGTCTGGGTGGGGGGGGGTTCCAATTCAACACTGATCCAGTCTGGGTGGGCGGGGTCTCCAATTCAACACTGATCCAGTCTGAGTGGGGGGGGGGGGTTCCAATTCAACACTGATCCAGTCTGGGTGTGGGGTCTCCAATTCAACACTGATCCAATCTGGGTGTGTGGGGGTTCCAATTCAGCACTGATCCAGTCTGGGTGTGTGGGGGTTCCAATTCAGCACTGATCTAGTCTGAGTGGGGGCTGCAATTCAACACTGATCCAGTCAGGGTGTGGGGGGTCTCCAATTAAACACTGATCCAGTCTGGGTGTGTGGGGGTTCCAATTCAGCACTGATCCAGTCTGGGTGAGGGGTGTTCCAATTCAACCCTGATGCTGTCTGGGTGGGGGGGTCACCAATTCAACACTGATACAGTCTAGGTGTGGGGGTCTCCAATTCAACACTCATCCAGGCTGAGTGGGGTCTCCAATTCAACACTAATCCAGTCTGGGTGGGGGGGTGGTCTCCAATTCAACACTGATCCAGTCTGGGTGGGGGGGGGGGTCTCCAATTCAGCACTGATCATTTCAACACTGATCCAGTCTGAGTGGGTGTCCAATACAACACTGATCCAGTCTGGGTTGGGGGGGTCTCCAATTAAACACTGATCCAGTCTGGGTGGGCGCTCCAATTCAGCAATGATCATTTCAACACTGATCCCGTCTGAGTGGGTCTCCAATTCAACACTGATCCAGTCTGGGTTGGGGGGGGGTCTCCAATTAAACACTGATCTTGTGTGGGTGGGGTGTGTTCCAGTACAACACTGATCCAGTCTGTTGGGTGGGGGGTCACCAATTCAACTCTGATCCAGTCTGGGTGGGTTGGGTTTCCAATTCAACACTGGTCCAGTCTGGGTGGCGGGGGGGGGGGGGGTTTCAATTCAACATTGATCCAGTCTGGGTGGGTGGGGGGTTCCAATTAAACACTGGTCCAGTCTGGGTGGTTGTTCCAATTCAACACTGATCCAGTCTGGTTGGGGGCTCCAATTCAGCACTGATCTAGTCTGAGTGGGGGCTGCAATACAACACTGATCCAGTCTGGGTGTGGGGGGTCTCCAATTCAACACTGATCCAGTCTGGGTGTGGGGGGTCTCCAATTCAACACTGATCCAGTCTGGTTGTGGAGGGTCTCCAATTCTACACTGAACCAGTCTGGGTGTGGGGGGTCTCCAATTCAACACTGATCCAATCTGGGTAGGGGGGGGCCTCTGATTAAACACTGATCCAGTCAGGATGGGGGATTCTCCAATTCAGCACTGATCCAGTCTGAGTGGAGGTTCCAATTCAACACTGATCCAGTCTGGGTCGGGTGGGTCTCCAATTCAAGACTGATCCAGTCTGGGTGGGGGTTTATCTGGTTGAACACTGATCCAGTCTTGGTGGGGGGGGGGCTCCAATTCAACACTGATCCAGACTGGGTGGGGGGGATGCAATTCAACACTGATCTTGTATGGGTGGGGGGTGTGTTCCAATTCAACACTGATCTAGTCTGGTTGTGTTGGACTCCCAATTCAACACTGATCCAGTCTGAGTGGGGGCTCCAATTCAGCACTGATCACTTCAACACTGATCCAGTCTGGGTGGGTGGGGCCTCCGATTCTACACTGATCCATTCTTGGTGGGGGGTGTGTTCCAGTACAACACTGATCCAGTTTTTTGGGTGGGGGCTCCAATTCAGCACTAATCCAGTCTGGTTGGGGGGTCACTGTTTGGACACTGATCCAGTCTGGATGGGGGGTTGGGTTCTGATTGAACACTGATCCAGTCTGGGTGGGGGTTCCAATTCAACACTGATCCAGTCTGGGTGGGGGTTCCAATTCTACACTTATCCAGCCTGGGTGAGGGGGGTCTCCAATTAAACACTGATCTAGTCTGGGTGGGGGGTGTGTTCCAGTACAACACTGATCCAGTCTGTTGGGTGGGGGGTCTCCAATTCAACACTGATCCAGTCTGGTTGGGGGGGGTCTCTGATTGAACACTGATCCAGTCCGGTTGGGGGCTCCAATTCAGCACTGATCTAGTCTGAGTGGGGGCTGCAATACAACACTGATCCAATCTGGGTGTGGGGGGTCTCCAATTCAACACTGATCCTGTCTGGGTGTGGGGGGTCTCCAATTCAACACTGATCCAGTCTGGCTGTGGGGGGTCTCCAATTCTACACTGAACCAGTCTGGGTGAGGGGTGGTCTCCAATTCAACACTGATCCAGTCTGGGTGGGGGGGGCCTCTGATTAAACACTGATCCAGTCAGGATGGGGGATTCTCCAATTCAGCACTGATCCACTCTGAGTGGGGGTTCCAATTCAACACTGATCCAGTCTGGGTCGGGTGGGTCTCCAATTCAACACTGATCCAGTCTGGGTGGGGGGGGCCTCTGATTAAACACTGATCCAGTCTGGGTGTGGGGGGTCTCCAATTCTACACTGATCCAGTCTGGGTGTGGGGAGTCTCCAATTCAACACTGATCCAGTCTGGGTGTGGGGGGTCTCCAATTCAACATTGATCCAGTTTGAGTGGGGGCTCCAATTCCGCACTGATCATTTCAACACTGATCCAGTCTGGGTGGGGGCTCCAATTCAGCACTGATCATTTCAACACTGATCCCGTCTGGGTGGGGTCTCCAATTCAGCACTGATCATTTCAACACTGATCCAGTCTGGGTGGGTTGGGTTTCCAATTCAACAATGGTCCATTCTGGGTGGCGGGGGGGGGGGTGTTTCAATTCAACATTGATCCAGTCTGGGTGGGTGGGGGGTTCCAATTAAACACTGGTCCAGTCTGGGTGGGGGGAGGGGGGGTTCCAATTCAACACTGATCTAGTCTGGGTGGGGGGTGTTTTCCAGTACAACACTGATCCAGTTTGTTGGGTTACGGACTCCAATTCAACATTGATCCAGTCTGGGTGGGTGGTTGTTCCAATTCAACACTGATCCAGTCTGGTTGGGGGCTCCAATTCAACACTGATCCTGTCTGGGTGGGGGCTCCAATTCAGCAGTGATCATTTCAACACTGATCCAGACTGAGTGGGGGCTCCAATTCAGCACTGATCATTTCAACACTGATCCAGTCTGAGTGGGTGGGTCTCCAATTCGAAACTGATCCAGTCTGGGTTGTTGGGGTCTCCAATTCAACACTGATCTAGTATGGGTGGGGGGTGTGTTCCAATTCAACACTGATCTAGTCTGGTTGCGGGGTGTGTTCCAATTCAACACTGATCCAGTCTGGGTGGGTGGGGGCTCCCATTCTACACTGATCCATTCATGGTGGGGGGTGTGTTCCAATTCAACTCTGATCCAGTCTGGGTTGTGGTGGGGGGGGGGTCTCCAATTAAACACTGGTCTAGTCTGGGTGGGGTGGGTTCCAATTCAACACTGATCCAATCTGGGAAGGTGTTCCAATTCCATACTGATCCAGTCTGGGTGGGGGCTCCAATTCAGCACTGATCCAGTCTGGTTGGGGGCTCCAATTCAGCACTAATCCAATCTGGTTGGGGGGGGGTCTCTGTTTGAACACTGATCCAGTCTGGATGGGGGAGGGTTGGGTTCTGATTGAACACTGATCCAGTGTGGGTGGAGGCTCCATTTCAGCACTGATCCAGTCTGGGTGGGGGTTCCAATTCTGCACTGATCTAGTCTGGGTGGGGGGTGTGTTCCAGTACAACACTGATCCAGTCTGTTGGGTGGGGGGGGGGGTCTCCAATTCAACACTGATCCAGTCTGGGTTGGGGTTTCCAATTCAACAGTGGTCCACTCTGGGTGGCGGGGGGGGGGGGTTCCAATTCAACATTGATCCATTCTGGGTGGGGGGGGGGTTCCAATTCAACACTGATCTAGTCTGAGTGGGGGCTGCAATTGAACACTGATCCAGTCTGGGTGTGGGCGGTCTCCAATTCAACACTGATCCAGTCTGGGTGTGGGGGGTCTCCAACTCAGCACTGATCTAGTCTGAGTGGGGGCTGCAATTCAACACTGATCCAGTCTGGGTGTGGGGGGTCTCCAATTCAACACTGATCCTGTCTGGGTGTGGGGGGTCTCCAATTCAACACATCCAATCTGGGTGGGGGATTCTCCAATTCAGCTCTGATCCAGTCTGAGTGGGGGTTCCAATTCAACACTGATCCAGTCAGGGTCGGGTGGGTCTCCAATTCAAGACTGATCCAGTCTGGGTGGGGGTTTATCTGATTGAACACTGATCCAGTCTTGGTGGGGGGGGCTCCAATTCAACACTGATCCAGACTGGGTGGGGGGGCTGCAATTCAACACTGATCTTGTATGGGTGGGGGGTGTGTTCCAATTCTACACTGATCTAGTCTGGTTGGGGTGGTCTCCAATTCAGCACTGATCCAGTCTGGGTGGGGGCTCCAATTCAAAACTGATCCAGTCTGGTTACGGGGTCTCTGTTTGAACACTGATCCAGTGTGGGTGGAGGCTCCAATTCAACACTGATCTTGTCTGGGTTAGGGTTCCAATTCTACACTGATCCAGTCTGGGTGAGGGGGGTTGGGCTCCAATTCAACACTGATCTATTCTGGGTAGGTGTTCCAATTCAACACTGATCCTGTCTGGGTGGGGGGGGGGGTGGTCTCAAATTCAACACTGATCCAGTCTGGGTGGGGGGGGGGGTTCCAATTCAACACTGATCCAGTCTGGGTGGGGGCTCCAATTCAACACTGATCCAGTCTGGGTGGGGGGGTCTCCAATTCAGCACTGATCCACTCTGGGTGGGGGCTCCAATTCAACACTGATCCAGTCTGGGTGGGGGGGTCTCCAATTCAGCACTGATCCAGTCTGGGTGGGTGTACCAATTCAATACTGATCCAATCTGGTTGGGGGTGGTCTTTGATTGAACTCTGATCCAGTCTGGGTGGGGGCTCCAATTCAGCACTGATCCAGTCTGGGTGGGTGTACCAATTCAATACTGATCCAATCTGGTTGGGGGTGGTCTTTGATTGAACTCTGATCCAGTCTGGGTGGGGGCTCCAATTCAGCACTGATCCAGTCTGGTTGCGGGGTCTCTGTTTGAACACTGATCCAGTGTGGGTGGAGGCTCCAATTCAACACTGATCTTGTCTGGGTTGGGGTTCCAATTCTACACTGATCCAGTCTGGGTGAGGGGGGTTGGGCTCCAATTCAACACTGATCTATTCTGGGTAGGTGTTCCAATTCAACACAGATCCTGTCTGGGTGGGGGGGGGTGGTCTCAAATTCAACACTGATCCAGTCTGGGTGGGGGGGGGGGGGTTCCAATTCAACACTGATCCAGTCTGGGTGGGGGGGGTTCCAATTCAACACTGATCCAGTCTGGGTGGGCGGGGTCTCCAATTCAACTTTGATACAGTCTGGGTGGGGCGGGGGGTTCCAATTCAACACTGATCCAGTCTGGGTGGGGGGGGGGGTTCCAATTCAACATTTATCCAGTCTGGGTGGGGGGTTCTCCAATTCAACACTGATCCAGTCTGAGTTGGGGGGGGGGTTCCAATTCAACACTGATCCAGTCTGGGTGGGGGGTCTCCAATTCAACACTGATCCAATCTGGGTGTGGGGGGTCTCCAACTCAGCACTGATCTAGTCTGAGTGGGGGCTGCAATTCAACACTGATCCAGTCTGGGTGTGGGGGGTCTCCAATTCAACACATCCAATCTGGGTGGGGGATTCTCCAATTCAGCTCTGATCCAGTCTGAGTGGGGGTTCCAATTCAACACTGATCCAGTCAGGGTCGGGTGGGTCTCCAATTCAAGACTGATCCAGTCTGGGTGGGGGTTTATCTGATTGAACACTGATCCAGTCTTGGTGGGGGGGGGCTCCAATTCAACACTGATCCAGACTGGGTGGGGGGGCTGCAATTCAACACTGATCTTGTATGGGTGGGGGGTGTGTTCCAATTCTACACTGATCTAGTCTGGTTGGGGTGGTCTCCACTTCAGCACTGATCCAGTCTGGGTGGGGGCTCCATTTCAACACTGATCCAGTCTGGGTGGGGGCTCCAATTCAGCACTGATCTAGTCTGAGTGGGGGCTGCAATACAACATTGATCCAGTCTGTTGGGTGGGGGGTCACCAATTCAACTCTGATCCAGTCTGGGTGGGTTGGGTTTCCAATTCAACACTGGTCCAGTCTGGGTGGCGGGGGGGGGGGTTTCAATTCAACATTGATCCAGTCTGGGTGGGTGGGGGGTTCCAATTAAACACTGGTCCAGTCTGGGTGGTTGTTCCAATTCAACACTGATCCAGTCTGGTTGGGGGCTCCAATTCAGCACTGATCTAGTCTGAGTGGGGGCTGCAATACAACACTGATCCAGTCTGGGTGTGGGGGGTCTCCAATTCAACACTGATCCAGTCTGGGTGTGGGGGGTCTCCAATTCAACACTGATCCAGTCTGGTTGTGGAGGGTCTCCAATTCTACACTGAACCAGTCTGTGTGTGGGGGGTCTCCAATTCAACACTGATCCAATCTGGGTAGGGGGGGGCCTCTGATTAAACACTGATCCAGTCAGGATGGGGGATTCTCCAATTCAGCACTGATCCAGTCTGAGTGGAGGTTCCAATTCAACACTGATCCAGTCTGGGTCGGGTGGGTCTCCAATTCAAGACTGATCCAGTCTGCGTGGGGGTTTATCTGGTTGAACACTGATCCAGTCTTGGTGGGGGGGGGGCTCCAATTCAACACTGATCCAGACTGGGTGGGGGGGGATGCAATTCAACACTGATCTTGTATGGGTGGGGGGTGTGTTCCAATTCAACACTGATCTAGTCTGGTTGTGTTGGACTCCAATTCAACACTGATCCAGTCTGAGTGGGGGCTCCAATTCAGCACTGATCACTTCAACACTGATCCAGTCTGGGTGGGTGGGGCCTCCGATTCTACACTGATCCATTCTTGGTGGGGGGTGTGTTCCAGTACAACACTGATCCAGTTTTTTGGGTGGGGGCTCCAATTCAGCACTAATCCAGTCTGGTTGGGGGGTCACTGTTTGAACACTGATCCAGTCTGGATGGGGGGTTGGGTTCTGATTGAACACTGATCCAGTCTGGGTGGGGGTTCCAATTCAACACTGATCCAGTCTGGGTGGGGGTTCCAATTCTACACTTATCCAGCCTGGGTGAGGGGGGTCTCCAATTAAACACTGATCTAGTCTGGGTGGGGGGTGTGTTCCAGTACAACACTGATCCAGTCTGTTGGGTGGGGGGTCTCCAATTCAACACTGATCCAGTCTGGTTGGGGGGGGTCTCTGATTGAACACTGATCCAGTCCGGTTGGGGGCTCCAATTCAGCACTGATCTAGTCTGAGTGGGGGCTGCAATACAACACTGATCCAGTCTGGGTGTGGGGGGTCTCCAATTCAACACTGATCCAGTCTGGGTGTGGGGGGTCTCCAATTCAACACTGATCCAGTCTGGCTGTGGGGGGTCTCCAATTCTACACTGAACCAGTCTGGGTGAGGGGTGATCTCCAATTCAACACTGATCCAGTCTGGGTGGGGGGGGGGGCCTCTGATTAAACACTGATCCAGTCAGGATGGGGGATTCTCCTATTCAGCACTGATCCAGTCTGAGTGGGGGTTACAATTCAACATTGATCCAGTCTGGGTCGGGTGGGTCTCCAATTCAACACTGATCCAGTCTGGGTGGGGGGGGGCCTCTGATTAAACACTGATCCAGTCTGGGTGTGGGGGGTCTCCAATTCAACATTGATCCAGTCTGAGTGGGGGCTCCAATTCAGCACTGATCCAGTCTGAGTGGGGGCTCCAATTCAGCACTGATCATTTCAACACTGATCCAGTCTGGGTGGGGGCTCCAATTCAGCACTGATCATTTCAACACTGATCCAGTCTGGGTGGGTTGGGTTTCCAATTAAACAATGGTCCATTCTGGGTGGCGGGGGGGGGGTGTTTCAATTCAACATTGATCCAGTCTGGGTGGGTGGGGGGTTCCAATTAAACACTGGTCCAGTCTGGGTGGGGGGAGGGGGGGTTCCAATTCAACACTGATCTAGTCTGGGTGGGGGGTGTTTTCCAGTACAACACTGATCCAGTTTGTTGGGTTACGGACTCCAATTCAACATTGATCCAGTCTGGGTGGGTGGTTGTTCCAATTCAACACTGATCCAGTCTGGTTGGGGGCTCCAATTCAACACTGATCCTGTCTGGGTGGGGGCTCCAATTCAGCAGTGATCATTTCAACACTGTAATCCAGACTGAGTGGGGGCTCCAATTCAGCACTGATCATTTCAACACTGATCCAGTCTGAGTGGGTGGGTCTCCAATTCGAAACTGATCCAGTCTGGGTTGTTGGGGTCTCCAATTCAACACTGATCTAGTATGGGTGGGGGGTGTGTTCCAATTCAACACTGATCTAGTCTGGTTGCGGGGTGTGTTCCAATTCAACACTGATCCAGTCTGGGTGGGTGGGGGCTCCCATTCTACACTGATCCATTCATGGTGGGGGGTGTGTTCCAATTCAACTCTGATCCAGTCTGGGTTGTGGGGGGGGGGGTCTCCAATTAAACACTGGTCTAGTCTGGGTGGGGTGGGTTCCAATTCAACACTGATCCAATCTGGGAAGGTGTTCCAATTCCATACTGATCCAGTCTGGGTGGGGGCTCCAATTCAGCACTGATCCAGTCTGGTTGGGGGCTCCAATTCAGCACTGATCCAATCTGGTTGGGGGGGGTCTCTGTTTGAACACTGATCCAGTCTGGATGGGGGGGGGTTGGGTTCTGATTGAACACTGATCCAGTGTGGGTGGAGGCTCCATTTCAGCACTGATCCAGTCTGGGTGGGGGTTCCAATTCTGCACTGATCTAGTCTGGGTGGGGGGTGTGTTCCAGTACAACACTGATCCAGTCTGTTGGGTGGGGGGGGGGTCTCCAATTCAACACTGATCCAGTCTGGGTTGGGGTTTCCAATTCAACAGTGGTCCACTCTGGGTGGCGGGGGGGGTGGGGGTTCCAATTCAACATTGATCCATTCTGGGTGGGGGGGGGTTCCAATTCAACAATGATCTAGTCTGGGTGGGGGCTGCAATTGAACACTGATCCAGTCTGGGTGTGGGCGGTCTCCAATTCAACACTGATCCAGTCTGGGTGTGGGGGGTCTCCAACTCAGCACTGATCTAGTCTGAGTGGGGGCTGCAATTCAACACTGATCCAGTCTGGGTGTGGGGGGTCTCCAATTCAACACTGATCCTGTCTGGGTGTGGGGGGTCTCCAATTCAACACATCCAATCTGGGTGGGGGATTCTCCAATTCAGCTCTGATCCAGTCTGAGTGGGGGTTCCAATTCAACACTGATCCAGTCAGGGTCGGGTGGGTCTCCAATTCAAGACTGATCCAGTCTGGGTGGGGGTTTATCTGATTGAACACTGATCCAGTCTTGGTGGGGGGGGCTCCAATTCAACACTGATCCAGACTGGGTGGGGGGGCTGCAATTCAACACTGATCTTGTATGGGTGGGGGGTGTGTTCCAATTCTACACTGATCTAGTCTGGTTGGGGTGGTCTCCAATTCAGCACTGATCCAGTCTGGGTGGGGGCTCCAATTCAACACCACTGATCCAGTCTGGTTGCGGGGTCTCTGTTTGAACACTGATCCAGTGTGGGTGGAGGCTCCAATTCAACACTGATCTTGTCTGGGTTGGGGTTCCAATTCTACACTGATGCAGTCTGGGTGAGGGGGGTTGGGCTCCAATTCAACACTGATCTATTCTGGGTAGGTGTTCCAATTCAACACTGATCCTGTCTGGGTGGGGGGGGGTGGTCTCAAATTCAACACTGATCCAGTCTGGGTGGGGGGGGGGTTCCAATTCAACACTGATCCAGTCTGGGTGGGGGCTCCAATTCAACACTGATCCAGTCTGGGTGGGGGGTCTCCAATTCAGCACTGATCCACTCTGGGTGGGGGCTCCAATTCAACACTGATCCAGTCTGGGTGGGGGGGTCTCCAATTCAGCACTGATCCAGTCTGGGTGGGTGTACCAATTCAATACTGATCCAATCTGGTGGGGGTGGTCTTTGATTGAACTCTGATCCAGTCTGGGTGGGGGCTCCAATTCAGCACTGATCCAGTCTGGTTGCGGGGTCTCTGTTTGAACACTGATCCAGTGTGGGTGGAGGCTCCAATTCAACACTGATCTATTCTGGGTAGGTGTTCCAATTCAACACTGATCCTGTCTGGGTGGGGGGGGGTGGTCTCAAATTCAACACTGATCCAATCTGGGTGGGGGGGGGGGGGTTCCAATTCAACACTGATCCAGTCTGGGTGGGGGGGGGTTCCAATTCAACACTGATCCAGTCTGGGTGGGCGGGGTCTCCAATTCAACTTTGATACAGTCTGGGGTGGGGCGGGGGGTTCCAATTGAACACTGATCCAGTCTGGGTGGGGGGGGTCTCCATTTCAACTTTGATACAGTCTGGGTGGGGCGGGGTCTCCAATTCAACTTTGATACAGTCTGGGTGGGGGGGGGGGTTCCAATTCAACACTGATCCAGTCTGGGTGGGCGGGGTCTCCAATTCAACTTTGATACAGTCTGGGTGGGGCGGGGGGTTCCAATTGAACACTGATCCAGTCTGGGTGGGGGGGTCTCCAATTCAACACTGATCCAGTCTGAGTGGGGGGGGGGGTTCCAATTCAACACTGATCCAGTCTGGGTGGGGGGTCTCCAATTCAACACTGATCCAATCTGGGTGTGGGGGGTCTCCAACTCAGCACTGATCTAGTCTGAGTGGGGGCTGCAATTCAACACTGATCCAGTCTGGGTGTGGGGGGTCTCCAATTCAACACATCCAATCTGGGTGGGGGATTCTCCAATTCAGCTCTGATCCAGTCTGAGTGGGGGTTCCAATTCAACACTGATCCAGTCAGGGTCGGGTGGGTCTCCAATTCAAGACTGATCCAGTCTGGGTGGGGGTTTATCTGATTGAACACTGATCCAGTCTTGGTGGGGGGGGCTCCAATTCAACACTGATCCAGACTGGGTGGGGGGCTGCAATTCAACACTGATCTTGTATGGGTGGGGGGTGTGTTCCAATTCTACACTGATCTAGTCTGGTTGGGGTGGTCTCCACTTCAGCACTGATCCAGTCTGGGTGGGGGCTCCATTTCAACACTGATCCAGTCTGGGTGGGGGCTCCAATTCAACACTGATCCAGTCTGGGTGGGGGCTCCAATTCAACACTGATCCAGTCTGGGTGGGGCTCCAAATAAACACTGATCCAGTCTGGGTGGGGGTTCCAATTCAACACTGATCCAGTCTGGGTGGGGGCTCCAATTCAACACTGATCCAGTCTGGGTGGGGGCTCCAATTCAACACTGATCCAGTCTGGGTGGGGGCTCCAATTCAACACTGATCCAGTCTGGGTGTGGGTGGTCTCCAATTCAGCACTGATCCAGTCTGGGTGTGGGTGGTCTCCAATTCAGCACTGATCCAGTCTGAGTGGGGGCTCCAATTCAACACTGATCCAGTCTGAGTGGGGGCTCCAATTCAACACTGATCCAGTCTGAGTGGGGGCTCCAATTCAACACTGATCCAGTCTGTGTGGGGGCTCCAATTCAGCAGTGATCATTTTCAACACTGATCCAGTCTGGGTGGGGGCTCCAATTCAAGACTGATCCAGTCTGGGTGGGGGCTCCAATTCAACACTGATCCAGTCTGGGTGTGGGTGGTCTCCAATTCAGCACTGATCCAGTCTGAGTGGGGGCTCCAATTCAACACTGATCCAGTCTGGGTGGGGGCTCCAATTCAGCACTGATTATTTTCAAGAAAACTGATCCAGTCTGGGTGGGTGTTCCAATTCAACACTGATCGAGACTGAGTGGGTGGGGGCTCCTATTCAACACTGATCCAGTCTGGGTGGGGGCTCCAATTCAGCACTGATCCAGTCTGGGTGGGGGCTCCAATTCAACACTGATCCAGTCAGGGTGGGGGCTCCAATTCAGCACTGATCATTTCAACACTGATCCAGTCTGGGTCGGTGTTCCAATTCAACACTGATCGAGTGTGAGTGGGCGGGTCTCCAATTTAAAACTGATCCAGTCTGGGTTGGTGGGGGCTCCAATTCAACACTGATTAAGTATGGGTGGGGGGGCTCCAATTCAACACTGATCTAGTATGGGTGTAGGGTGTATTCCAATTCAACACTGATCGAGTCTGAGTGGGTGGGTCTCCAATTTAAAACTGATCCAGTCTGGGTTGGTGGGGGCTCCAATTCAACACTGATTAAGTCTGGGTGGGGGGGCTCCAATTCAACACTGATCTAGTATGGGTGGAGGGTGTGTTCCAATTCAACACTGATCTAGTATGGGTGGGGGGTGTGTTCCAACTCAACCCTGATCTATTCTGTTTGGGGGGGGGGTGTTCCAATTCAACACTGATCCAGTCTGGATGGGGGGTTGGGTTCTGATTGAACACTGATCCAGTGTGGGTGGGTGTTCCAATTCAACACTGGTCCAGTCTGGGTGTGGGGGGTCTCCAATTCAACACTGATCCAGTCTTGTTGTGGGGGGGTCTCCAATTCTCCACTGATCCAGTCTGGGTGTGGGGGGTCACCAATTCAACACTGATCCAATCTGGGTAGGGGGGTGTCTCTGATTGTACACTGATCCAGTCTGGGTGGGGGGGGGTCTCCAATTCAGCACTGATCCAGTCTGGGTGGGGGCTCCAATTCAGCACTGATCCAGTCTGGGTGGGGGCTCCAATTCAACACTGATCCAGTCTGGTTGGGGGGGTCTCCAATTCAACACTGATCCAGTCTGGGTGGGGGGGGGTCTCCAATTCAAAACTGATCCAGTCTGGGTGGGGGGCTCCAATTCAGCACTGATCCAGTCTGGGTGGGGGCTCCAATTCAACACTGATCCAGTCTGGGTAGGGGGGTCTCCAATTCAACACTGATCCAGTCTGGTTGGGGGGGTCTCCAATTCAACACTGATCCAGTCTGGGTGGGGGGGGTCTCCAATTCAAAACTGATCCAGTCTGGGTGGGGTCTCCAATTCAGCACTGATCCAGTCTGGGTGGGGGCTCCAATTCAACACTGATCCAGTCTGGTTGGGGGGGTCTCCAATTCAACACTGATCCAGTCTGGGTGGGGGGGGTCTCCAATTCAAAACTGATCCAGTCTGGGTGGGGGCTCCAATTCAGCACTGATCCAGTCTGGGTGGGGGCTCCAATTCAACACTGATCCAGTCTGGGTAGGGGGGTCTCCAATTCAACACTGATCCTGTCTGGGTGGGGGCTCCAATTCAGCAGTGATCATTTCAACACTGATCCAGACTGAGTGGGGGCTCCAATTCAGCACTGATCATTTCAACACTGATCCAGTCTGAGTGGGGGCTCCATTTCAACACTGATCCAGTCTGGGTGGGGGCTCCAATTCAGCACTGATCCAGTCTGGGTGGGTGGGGCCTCCGATTCTACACTGATCCATTCTTGGTGGGGGGTGTGTTCCAGTACAACACTGATCCGGTTTGTTGGGTGGGGGCTCCAATTCAGCACTGATCCAGTCTGGTTGGGGGGTCACTGTTTGAACACTGATCCAGTCTGGATGGGGGGTTGGGTTCTGATTGAACACTGATCCAGTGTGGGTGGAGGCTCCATTTCAACACTGATCCAGTCTGGGTGGGGGTTCCAATTCTGCACTGATCCAGTCTGGGTGGGGGTTCCAATTCTACACTTATCCAGTCTGGGTGAGGGGGGGTCTCCAATTCAACACTGATCCAGTCTGTTGGGTGGGGGGTCTCCAATTCAACTCTGATCCAGTCTGGGTGGGGGGAGGGGGGGTTCCAATTCAACACTGATCCAGTCTGGGTGGGGGGGTGGGTTCCAATTCAACACTGATCCAGTCCGGTTGGGGGCTCCAATTCAGCACTGATCTAGTCTGAGTGGGGGCTGCAATACAACACTGATCCAGTCTTGGTGGGGGGTGTTCCAATTCAGCACTGATCCAGTCTGAGTGGGGGTTCCAATTCAACACTGATCCAGTCTGGGTCGGGTGGGTCTCCAATTCAAGACTGATCCAGTCTGGGTGGGGGTTTATCTGGTTGAACACTGATCCAGTCTTGGTGGGGGGGGGGGCTCCAATTCAACACTGATCCAGACTGGGTGGGGGGGATGCAATTCAACACTGATCTTGTATGGGTGGGGGGTGTGTTCCAATTCAACACTGATCTAGTCGGGTTGTGTTGGACTCCAATTCAACACTGATCCAGTCTGAGTGGGGGCTCCAATTCAACACTGATCCAGTCTGGGTGGGGGCTCCAATTCAGCACTGCTCATTTCAACACTGATCCAGTCTGGGTGGGTGTTCCAATTCCATACTGATCCAGTCTGGGTGGGGGCTCCAATTCAGCACTGATCCAGTCTCTTTGGAGGGTCTCTGTTTGAACACCGATCCAGTCTGGGTGGGTGTTCCAATTCAACACTGATCCAGTCTGAGTGGGTGGGGGCTCCGATTCTACACTGATCCATTCTTGGTGGGGGGGTGTGTACCAATTCAACACTGATCTAGTCTGGTTGGGGGGTGTGTACCAATTCAACACTGATCTAGTCTGGTTGGGGGGTGTGTTCCAATTCAACACTGATCCAGACTGGGTGGGTGTCCAATACAACACTGATCCAGTCTGGGTTTGGGGGTCTCCAATTAAACACTGATCTAGTCTGGGTGGGCTGGGTTCCAATTCAACACTGATCGAGACTGGGTGGGGGTTTCTCTGATTGAACACTGATCCAGTCTTATTTTGGGGGGGGGCTCGAATTCAACACTGATCCAGTCTGGGTGGGTGTCCAATACAACTCTAATCCAGTTTGGGTTGGGGGGGTGTCTCCAATTCAACACTGATCCAATCTGGGTGGGTGTTTCAATTCCATACTGATCCAGTCTGGGTGGGGGCTCCAATTCAGCACTGATCCAGTCTGGGTGGGGGCTCCAATTCAGCACTAATCCAGTCTGGTTGGGGGGACTCTGTTTGAACACTGATCCAGTCTGGATGGGGGATTGGGTTCTGATTGAACACTGATCCAGTGTGGGTGGAGGCTCCAATTCAACACTGGTCCAGTCTGGGTGGGGGCTCCAATTCAACACTGGTCCAGTGTGGGTGGAGGCTCCAATTCAACACTGATCCAATCTGGGAGGGTGTTCCAATTCCATACTGATCCAGTCTGGGTGGGGTCTCCATTTCAACACTGATCCAGTCTGGGTGGGTGGGGCCTCCGATTCTACACTGATCCATTCTTGGTGGGGGGTGTGTTCCAGTACAACACTGATCCGGTTTGTTGGGTGGGGGCTCCAATTCAGCACTGATCCAGTCTGGTTGGGGGGTCACTGTTTGAACACTGATCCAGTCTGGTTGGGGGGTCACTGTTTGAACACTGATCCAGTCTGGATGGGGGGTTGGGTTCCAATTGAACACTGATCCAGTGTGGGTGGAGGCTCCAATTCAACACTGATCCAGTCTGGGTGGGGGTTCCAATTCTGCACTGATCCGGTCTGGGTGGGGGTTCCAATTCTACACTTATCCAGTCTGGGTGAGGGGGGCTCTCCAATTCAACACTGATCCAGTCTGTTGGGTGGGGGGTCTCCAATTCAACTCTGATCCAGTCTGGGTGGGTGTTCCAATTCAACTCTGATCCAGTCTGGGTGTGGGGGGTTTCAATTCAACATTGATCCAGTCTGGGTGGGTGGGGGGTTCCAATTAAACACTGGTCCAGTCTGGGTGGGGGGAGGGGGGGTTCCAATTCAACACTGATCCAGTCTGGGTGGGGGGGTGGGTTCCAATTCAACACTGGTCCAGTCTGGGTGGTTGTTCCAATTCAACACTGATCCAGTCCGGTTGGGGGCTCCAATTCAGCACTGATCTAGTCTGAGTGGGGGCTGCAATACAACACTGATCCAGTCTGGGTGTGGAGGGTCTCAAATTCAACACTGATCCAGTCTGGTTGTGGGGGGTCTCCAATTCTACACTGAACCAGTCTGGGTGAGGGGTGATCTCCAATTTAACACTGATCCAATCTGAGTGGGGGTTCCAATTCAACACTGATCCAGTCTGGGTCGGGTGGGTCTCCAATTCAAGACTTATCCAGTCTGGGTGGGGGTTTATCTGGTTGAACACTGATCCAGTCTTGGTGGGGGGGGGCTCCAATTCAACACTGATCCAGTCTGTTGGGTGGGGGGTCTCCAATTCAACTCTGATCCAGTCTGGGTGGGTGTTCCAATTCAACTCTGATCCAGTCTGGGGGGGGGGGTTTCAATTCAACATTGATCCAGTCTGGGTGGGTGGGGGGTTCCAATTAAACACTGGTCCAGTCTGGGTGGGGGGAGGGGGGTTTCCAATTCAACACTGATCCAGTCTGGGTGGGGGGGTGGGTTCCAATTCAACACTGATCCAGTCCGGTTGGGGGCTCCAATTCAGCACTGATCTAGTCTGAGTGGGGGCTGCAATACAACACTGATCCAGTCTTGGTGGGGGGTGTTCCAATTCAGCACTAATCCAGTCTGAGTGGGGGTTCCAATTCAACACTGATCCAGTCTGGGTCGGGTGGGTCTCCAATTCAAGACTGATCCAGTCTGGGTGGGGGTTTATCTGGTTGAACACTGATCCAGTCTTGGTGGGGGGGGGGGGGCTCCAATTCAACACTGATCCAGACTGGGTGGGGGGGATGCAATTCAACACTGATCTTGTATGGGAGGGGGGGGTGTTCCAATTCAACACTGATCTAGTCTGGTTGTGTTGGACTCCAATTCAACACTGATCCAGTCTGAGTGGGGGCTCCAATTCAACACTGATCCAGTCTGGGTGTGTGGGGGTTCCAATTCAGCACTGATCCAGTCTGGTTGAGGGGTGTTCCAATTCAACACTGATGCTGTCTGGGTGGGGGGTCACCAATTCAACACTGATACAGTCTAGGTGTGGGCGTCTCCAATTCAACACTCATCCAGGCTGAGTGGGGTCTCCAATTCAACACTAATCCAGTCTGGGTGGGGGGGTGGTCTCCAATTCAACACTGATCCAGTCTGTGTGGGGGGGGGGGGTCTCCAATTCAGCACTGATCATTTCAACACTGATCCAGTCTGAGTGGGTGTCCAATACAACACTGATCCAGTCTGGGTTGGGGGGGTCTCCAATTAAACACTGATCCAGTCTGGGTGGGCGCTCCAATTCAGCAATGATCATTTCAACACTGATCCCGTCTGAGTGGTTCTCCAATTCAACACTGATCCAGTCTGGGTTGGGGGGGGGTCTCCAATTAAACACTGATCTTGTGTGGGTGGGGTGTGTTCCAGTACAACACTGATCCAGTCTGTTGGGTGGGGGGTCTCCAATTCAACTCTGATCCAGTCTGGGTGGGTTGGGTTTGCAATTCAACACTGGTCCAGTCTGGGTGGGGGGAGGGGGGGTTCCAATTCAACACTGATCCAGTCTGGGTGGACTGGGTTCCAATTCAACACTGGTCCAGTCTGGGTGGTTGTTCCAATTCACCACTGATCCAGTCTGGTTGGGGGCTCCAATTCAGCACTGATCTAGTCTGAGTGGGGGCTGCAATACAACACTGATCCAGTCTGGGTGTGGGGGGTCTCCAATTCAACACTGATCCAGTCTGGGTGTGGGGGGTCTCCAATTCAACACTGATCCAGTCTGGTTGTGGAGGGTCTCCAATTCTACACTGAACCAGTCTGGGTGTGGGGTGTCTCCAATTCAACACTGATCCAATCTGGGTAGGGGGGGGCCTCTGATTAAACACTGATCCAGTCAGGATGGGGGATTCTCCAATTCAGCACTGATCCAGTCTGAGTGGAGGTTCCAATTCAACACTGATCCAGTCTGGGTCGGGTGGGTCTCCAATTCAAGACTGATCCAGTCTGGGTGGGGGTTTATCTGGTTGAACACTGATCCAGTCTTGGTGGGGGGGGCTCCAATTCAACACTGATCCAGACTGGGTGGGGGGGATGCAATTCAGCACTGATCTTGTATGGGTGGGGGGTGTGTTCCAATTCAACACTGATCTAGTCTGGTTGTGTTGGACTCCAATTCAACACTGATCCAGTCTGAGTGGGGGCTCCAATTCAGCACTGATCACTTCAACACTGATCCAGTCTGGGTGGGTGGGGCCTCCGATTCTACACTGATCCATTCTTGGTGGGGGGTGTGTTCCAGTACAACACTGATCCAGTTTTTTGTGTGGGGGCTCCAATTCAGCACTAATCCAGTCTGGTTGGGGGGTCACTGTTTGAACACTGATCCAGTCTGGATGGGGGTTGGGTTCTGATTGAACACTGATCCAGTCTTATTTTGGGGGGGGGCTCGAATTCAACACTGATCCAGTCTGGGTGGGTGTCCAATACAACTCTAATCCAGTTTGGGTTGGGGGGGTGTCTCCAATTCAACACTGATCCAATCTGGGTGGGTGTTTCAATTCCATACTGATCCAGTCTGGGTGGGGGCTCCAATTCAGCACTGATCCAGTCTGGGTGGGGGCTCCAATTCAGCACTAATCCAGTCTGGTTGGGGGGACTCTGTTTGAACACTGATCCAGTCTGGATGGGGGGTTGGGTTCTGATTGAACACTGATCCAGTGTGGGTGGAGGCTCCAATTCAACACTGGTCCAGTCTGGGTGGGGGCTCCAATTCAACACAGGTCCAGTGTGGGTGGAGGCTCCAATTCAACACTGATCCAATCTGGGAGGGTGTTCCAATTCCATACTGATCCAGTCTGGGTGGGGTCTCCATTTCAACACTGATCCAGTCTGGGTGGGTGGGGCCTCCGATTCTACACTGATCCATTCTTGGTGGGGGGTGTGTTCCAGTACAACACTGATCCGGTTTGTTGGGTGGGGGCCTCCAATTCAGCACTGATCCAGTCTGGTTGGGGGGTCACTGTTTGAACACTGATCCAGTCTGGTTGGGGGGTCACTGTTTGAACACTGATCCAGTCTGGATGGGGGGTTGGGTTCCAATTGAACACTGATCCAGTGTGGGTGGAGGCTCCAATTCAACACTGATCCAGTCTGGGTGGGGGTTCCAATTCTGCACTGATCCGGTCTGGGTGGGGGTTCCAATTCTACACTTATCCAGTCTGGGTGAGGGGGGCTCTCCAATTCAACACTGATCCAGTCTGTTGGGTGGGGGGTCTCCAATTCAACTCTGATCCAGTCTGGGTGGGTGTTCCAATTCAACTCTGATCCAGTCTGGGTGTGGGGGGTTTCAATTCAACATTGATCCAGTCTGGGTGGGTGGGGGGTTCCAATTAAACACTGGTCCAGTCTGGGTGGGGGGAGGGGGGGTTCCAATTCAACACTGATCCAGTCTGGGTGGGGGGGTGGGTTCCAATTCAACACTGGTCCAGTCTGGGTGGTTGTTCCAATTCAACACTGATCCAGTCCGGTTGGGGGCTCCAATTCAGCACTGATCTAGTCTGAGTGGGGGCTGCAATACAACACTGATCCAGTCTGGGTGTGGAGGGTCTCAAATTCAACACTGATCCAGTCTGGTTGTGGGGGGTCTCCAATTCTACACTGAACCAGTCTGGGTGAGGGGTGATCTCCAATTTAACACTGATCCAATCTGAGTGGGGGTTCCAATTCAACACTGATCCAGTCTGGGTCGGGTGGGTCTCCAATTCAAGACTTATCCAGTCTGGGTGGGGGTTTATCTGGTTGAACACTGATCCAGTCTTGGTGGGGGGGGGCTCCAATTCAACACTGATCCAGTCTGTTGGGTGGGGGGTCTCCAATTCAACTCTGATCCAGTCTGGGTGGGTGTTCCAATTCAACTCTGATCCAGTCTGGGGGGGGGGGTTTCAATTCAACATTGATCCAGTCTGGGTGGGTGGGGGGTTCCAATTAAACACTGGTCCAGTCTGGGTGGGGGGAGGGGGGTTTCCAATTCAACACTGATCCAGTCTGGGTGGGGGGGTGGGTTCCAATTCAACACTGATCCAGTCCGGTTGGGGGCTCCAATTCAGCACTGATCTAGTCTGAGTGGGGGCTGCAATACAACACTGATCCAGTCTTGGTGGGGGGTGTTCCAATTCAGCACTAATCCAGTCTGAGTGGGGGTTCCAATTCAACACTGATCCAGTCTGGGTCGGGTGGGTCTCCAATTCAAGACTGATCCAGTCTGGGTGGGGGTTTATCTGGTTGAACACTGATCCAGTCTTGGTGGGGGGGGGGGGGCTCCAATTCAACACTGATCCAGACTGGGTGGGGGGGATGCAATTCAACACTGATCTTGTATGGGAGGGGGGGGTGTTCCAATTCAACACTGATCTAGTCTGGTTGTGTTGGACTCCAATTCAACACTGATCCAGTCTGAGTGGGGGCTCCAATTCAACACTGATCCAGTCTGGGTGTGTGGGGGTTCCAATTCAGCACTGATCCAGTCTGGTTGAGGGGTGTTCCAATTCAACACTGATGCTGTCTGGGTGGGGGGTCACCAATTCAACACTGATACAGTCTAGGTGTGGGCGTCTCCAATTCAACACTCATCCAGGCTGAGTGGGGTCTCCAATTCAACACTAATCCAGTCTGGGTGGGGGGGTGGTCTCCAATTCAACACTGATCCAGTCTGTGTGGGGGGGGGGGTCTCCAATTCAGCACTGATCATTTCAACACTGATCCAGTCTGAGTGGGTGTCCAATACAACACTGATCCAGTCTGGGTTGGGGGGGTCTCCAATTAAACACTGATCCAGTCTGGGTGGGCGCTCCAATTCAGCAATGATCATTTCAACACTGATCCCGTCTGAGTGGTTCTCCAATTCAACACTGATCCAGTCTGGGTTGGGGGGGGGTCTCCAATTAAACACTGATCTTGTGTGGGTGGGGTGTGTTCCAGTACAACACTGATCCAGTCTGTTGGGTGGGGGGTCTCCAATTCAACTCTGATCCAGTCTGGGTGGGTTGGGTTTGCAATTCAACACTGGTCCAGTCTGGGTGGCGGGGGGGGGGTTTCAATTCAACATTGATCCAGTCTGGGTGGGTGGGGGGTTCCAATTAAACACTGGTCCAGTCTGGGTGGGGGGAGGGGGGGTTCCAATTCAACACTGATCCAGTCTGGGTGGACTGGGTTCCAATTCAACACTGGTCCAGTCTGGGTGGTTGTTCCAATTCACCACTGATCCAGTCTGGTTGGGGGCTCCAATTCAGCACTGATCTAGTCTGAGTGGGGGCTGCAATACAACACTGATCCAGTCTGGGTGTGGGGGGTCTCCAATTCAACACTGATCCAGTCTGGGTGTGGGGGGTCTCCAATTCAACACTGATCCAGTCTGGTTGTGGAGGGTCTCCAATTCTACACTGAACCAGTCTGGGTGTGGGGTGTCTCCAATTCAACACTGATCCAATCTGGGTAGGGGGGGGCCTCTGATTAAACACTGATCCAGTCAGGATGGGGGATTCTCCAATTCAGCACTGATCCAGTCTGAGTGGAGGTTCCAATTCAACACTGATCCAGTCTGGGTCGGGTGGGTCTCCAATTCAAGACTGATCCAGTCTGGGTGGGGGTTTATCTGGTTGAACACTGATCCAGTCTTGGTGGGGGGGGCTCCAATTCAACACTGATCCAGACTGGGTGGGGGGGATGCAATTCAGCACTGATCTTGTATGGGTGGGGGGTGTGTTCCAATTCAACACTGATCTAGTCTGGTTGTGTTGGACTCCAATTCAACACTGATCCAGTCTGAGTGGGGGCTCCAATTCAGCACTGATCACTTCAACACTGATCCAGTCTGGGTGGGTGGGGCCTCCGATTCTACACTGATCCATTCTTGGTGGGGGGTGTGTTCCAGTACAACACTGATCCAGTTTTTTGTGTGGGGGCTCCAATTCAGCACTAATCCAGTCTGGTTGGGGGGTCACTGTTTGAACACTGATCCAGTCTGGATGGGGGGTTGGGTTCTGATTGAACACTGATCCAGTGTGGGTGGAGGCTCCAATTCAACACTGATCCAGTCTGGGTGGGGGTTCCAATTCAACACTGATCCAGTCTGGGTGGGGGTTCCAATTCTACACTTGTCCAGCCTGGGTGAGGGGGGTCTCCAATTAAACACTGATCTAGTCTGGGTGGGGGGTGTGTTCCAGTACAACACCGATCCAGTCTGTTGGGTGGGGGGTCTCCAATTCAACACTGATCCAGTCTGGTTGGGGGGGGTCTCTGATTGAACACTGATCCAGTCCGGTTGGGGGCTCCAATTCAGCACTGATCTAGTCTGAGTGGGGGCTGCAATACAACACTGATCCAGTCTGGGTGTGGGGGGTCTCCAATTCAACACTGATCCAGTCTGGGTGTGGGGGGTCTCCAATTCAACACTGATCCAGTCTGGCTGTGGGGGGTCTCCAATTCTACACTGAACCAGTCTGGGTGAGGGGTGATCTCCAATTTAACACTGATCCAATCTGGGTAGGGGGGGCCTCTGATTAAACACTGATCCAGTCAGGATGGGGGATTCTCCAATTCAGCACTGATCCAGTCTGAGTGGGGGTTCCAATTCAAGACTGATCCAGTCTGGGTGAGGGTTTATCTGGTTGAACACTGATCCAGTCTTGGTGGGGGGGGGCTCCAATTCAACACTGATCCAGACTGGGTGGGGGGGATGCAATTCAACACTGATCTTGTATGGGTGGGGGGTGTGTTCCAATTCAACACTGATCTAGTCTGGTTGTGTTGGACTCCAATTCAACACTGATCCAGTCTGAGTGGGGGCTCCAATTCAACACTGATCCAGTCTGGGTGTGTGGGGGTTGCAATTCAGCACTGATCCAGTCTGGGTGAGGGGTGTTCCAATTCAACACTGATGCTGTCTGGGTGGGGGGGTCACCAATTCAACACTGATACACTCTAGGTGTGGGGGTCTCCAATTAAACACTCATCCAGGCTGAGTGGGGTCTCCAATTCAACACTAATCCAGTCTGGGTGGGGGGGTGGTCTCCAATTCAACACTGATCCAGTCTGGGTGGGGGGGGGGTCTCCAATTCAGCACTGATCATTTCAACACTGATCCAGTCTGAGTGGGTGTCCAATACAACACTGATCCAGTCTGGGTTGGGGGGGGGGTCTCCAATTCAGCACTGATCATTTCAACACTGATCCAGTCTGAGTGGGTGTCCAATTCAACTCTGATCCAGTCTGGGTGGGTTGGGTTACAATTCAACACTGGTCCAGTCTGGGTGGCGGGGGGGGGGTTCAATTCAACATTGATCCAGTCTGGGTGGGTGGGGGGTTCCAATTAAACACTGGTCCAGTCTGGGTGGTTGTTCCAATTCAACACTGATCCAGTCTGGTTGGGGGCTCCAATTCAGCACTGATCTAGTCTGAGTGGGGGCTGCAATACAACACTGATCCAGTCTGGGTGTGGGGGGTCTCCAATTCAACACTGATCCAGTCTGGGTGTGGGGGTCTCCAATTCAACACTGATCCAGTCTGGTTGTGGAGGGTCTCCAATTCAACACTGATCCAGTCTGGGTCGGGTGGGTCTCCAATTCAAGACTGATCCAGTCTGGGTGGGGGTTTATCTGGTTGAACACTGATCCAGTCTTGGTGGGGGGGGGGGGCTCCAATTCAACACTGATCCAGACTGGGTGGGGGGGATGTAATTCAACACTGATCTTGTATGGGTGGGGGGTGTGTTCCAATTCAACACTGATCTAGTCTGGTTGTGTTGGACTCCAATTCAACACTGATCCAGTCTGAGTGGGGGCTCCAATTCAGCACTGATCACTTCAACACTGATCCAGTCTGGGTGGGTGGGGCCTCCGATTCTACACTGATCCATTCTTGGTGGGGGGTGTGTTCCAGTACAACACTGATCCAGTTTTTTGGGTGGGGGCTCCAATTCAGCACTAATCCAGTCTGGTTGGGGGGTCACTGTTTGAACACTGATCCAGTCTGGATGGGGGGTTGGGTTCTGATTGAACACTGATCCAGTCTGGGTGGGGGTTCCAATTCAACACTGATCCAGTCTGGGTGGGGGTTCCAATTCTACACTTATCCAGCCTGGGTGAGGGGGGTCTCCAATTAAACACTGATCTAGTCTGGGTGGGGGGTGTGTTCCAGTACAACACTGATCCAGTCTGTTGGGTGGGGGGTCTCCAATTCAACACTGATCCAGTCTGGTTGGGGGGGGGTCTCTGATTGAACACTGATCCAGTCCGGTTGGGGGCTCCAATTCAGCACTGATCTAGTCTGAGTGGGGGCTGCAATACAACACTGATCCAGTCTGGGTGTGGGGGGTCTCCAATTCAACACTGATCCAGTCTGGGTGTGGGGGGTCTCCAATTCAACACTGATCCAGTCTGGCTGTGGGGGGTCTCCAATTCTACACTGAACCAGTCTGGGTGTGGGGGTCTCCAATTCAACACTGATCCAATCTGGGTAGGGGGGGGCCTCTGATTAAACACTGATCCAGTCAGGATGGGGGATTCTCCAATTCAGCACTGATCCAGTCTGAGTGGGGGTTCCAATTCAGCACTGATCCAGTCTGGGTCGGGTGGGTCTCCAATTCAACACTGATCCAGTCCGGGTGGGGGGGGCCTCTGATTAAACACTGATCCAGTCTGGGTGTGGGGGGTCTCCAATTCTACACTGATCCAATCTGGGTAGGGGGGGGCCTCTGATTAAACACTGATCCAGTCAGGATGGGGGATTCTCCAATTCAGCACTGATCCAGTCTGAGTGGGGGTTCCAATTCAGCACTGATCCAGTCTGGGTAGGGTGGGTCTCCAATTCAACACTGATCCAGTCTGGGTGGGGGGGGCCTCTGATTAAACACTGATCCAGTCTGGGTGTGGGGGGTCTCCAATTCTACACTGATCCAGTCTGGGTGTGGGGAGTCTCCAATTCAACACTGATCCAGTCTGGGTGTGGGGGGTCTCCAATTCAACATTGATCCAGTCTGAGTGGGGGCTCCAATTCAGCACTGATCCAGTCTGGGTGTGGGTGGTCTCCAATTCAACACTGATCCAGTCTGGGTGGGGGCTCCAATTCAGCACTGATCATTTCAACACTGATCCAGTCTGGGTGGGTTGGGTTTCCAATTCAACAATGGTCCATTCTGGGTGGCGGGGGGGGGGGGTGTTTCAATTCAACATTGATCCAGTCTGGGTGGGTGGGGGGTTCCAATTAAACACTGGTCCAGTCTGGGTGGGGGGAGGGGGGGTTCCAATTCAACACTGATCTAGTCTGGGTGGGGGGTGTTTTCCAGTACAACACTGATCCAGTTTGTTGGGTTACGGACTCCAATTCAACATTGATCCAGTCTGGGTGGGTGGTTGTTCCAATTCAACACTGATCCAGTCTGGTTGGGGGCTCCAATTCAACACTGATCCTGTCTGGGTGGGGGCTCCAATTCAGCAGTGATCATTTCAACACTGATCCAGACTGAGTGGGGGCTCCAATTCAGCACTGATCATTTCAACACTGATCCAGTCTGAGTGGGTGGGTCTCCAATTCGAAACTGATCCAGTCTGGGTTGTTGGGGTCTCCAATTCAACACTGATCTAGTATGGGTGGGGGGGTGTGTTCCAATTCAACACTGATCTAGTCTGGTTGCGGGGTGTGTTCCAATTCAACACTGATCCAGTCTGGGTGGGTGGGGGCTCCCATACTACACTGATCCATTCATGGTGGGGGGTGTGTTCCAATTCAACTCTGATCCAGTCTGGGTTGTGGGCGGGGGGGTCTCCAATTCAACACTGATCTAGTATGGGTGGGGGGTGTGTTCCAATTCAACACTGATCTAGTCTGGTTGCGGGGTGTGTTCCAATTCAACACTGATCCAGTCTGGGTGGGTGGGGGCTCCCATTCTACACTGATCCATTCATGGTGGGGGGTGTGTTCCAATTCAACTCTGATCCAGTCTGGGTTGTGGGGGGGGGGGTCTCCAATTAAACACTGGTCTAGTCTGGGTGGGGTGGGTTCCAATTCAACACTGATCCAATCTGGGAAGGTGTTCCAATTCCATACTGATCCAGTCTGGGTGGGGGCTCCAATTCAGCACTGATCCAGTCTGGTTGGGGGCTCCAATTCAGCACTGATCCAATCTGGTTGGGGGGGGTCTCTGTTTGAACACTGATCCAGTCTGGATGGGGGGGGGGGGGTTGGGTTCTGATTGAACACTGATCCAGTGTGGGTGGAGGCTCCATTTCAGCACTGATCCAGTCTGGGTGGGGGTTCCAATTCTGCACTGATCTAGTCTGGGTGGGGGGTGTGTTCCAGTACAACACTGATCCAGTCTGTTGGGTGGGGGGGGGGTCTCCAATTCAACACTGATCCAATCTGGGTTGGGGTTTCCAATTCAACAGTGGTCCAGTCTGGGTGGCGGGGGGGGGGGGTTCCAATTCAACATTGATCCATTCTGGGTGGGGGGGGGGGGTTCCAATTCAACACTGATCTAGTATGAGTGGGGGCTGCAATTGAACACTGATCCAGTCTGGGTGTGGGCGGTCTCCAATTCAACACTGATCCAGTCTGGGTGTGGGGGGTCTCCAACTCAGCACTGATCTAGTCTGAGTGGGGGCTGCAATTCAACACTGATCCAGTCTGGGTGTGGGGGGTCTCCAATTCAACACTGATCCTG
>NW_026780646.1:0-29323 GCF_030144855.1 Hypanus sabinus | reverse complement strand
TGGACAGACGGAGGAGGGAGAGTGGGAATAGTGACAGAGACTGGGAGGGGATGGGTGGGGAGGTGATGGGGGGTGACAGACGGATGAGGGGATGGGTGGGGAGGTGAGGGGGAGAGATGCACAGACGGAGGAGGGAGAGTGGGAATAGTGACAGACTGGGAGGGGATGGGTGGGGAGGTGAGGGGGAGTGATGGACAGACGGAGGAGGGAGAGTGGGAATAGTGACAGAGACTGGGAGTGGATGGCTGGGGAGGTGAGGGGGAGTGATGGACAGACGGAGGAGGGAGAGTGGGAATAGTGACAGTTGGAGGGGATGGGTAGGGAGGTGAGGGGGAGTGATGGACAGATGGAGGAGGGGAGAGTGGGAATAGTGACAGACTGGGAGGGGATGGGTAGGGAGGTGAGGGGGAGTGATGGACAGATGGAGGAGGGGAGAGTGGGAATAGTGACAGACTGGGAGGGGATGGGTAGGGAGGTGATGGGGAGTGATGTAGGAGGGAGAGTGGGAATAGTCACAGAGTCTGGGAGGGGGTGGGTGTGGAGGTGAGGGGGAGTGATGGACAGACGGAGGAGGGGAGAATTGGAATAGTGACAGAGACTGGGAGGGGATGTGGGGAGGTGAGGGGGAGGGATGGACAGACAGAGGAGGGAGAGTGGGAATGGTGACAGAGAATTGGGAGGGGATGGGGGCGGAGGTGAGGGTGAGGGATGGACAGACAGAGGAGGGAGAGTGGGAATGGTGACAGAGACTGGGAGGGGATGGGTGGGGATGTGAGGGGGAGGGATGGACAGACAGAGGAGGGAGAGTGGGAATGGTGACAGAGACTGGGAGGGGATGGGTGGGGAGGTGAGGGGCAGGGATGGACAGAAAGAGGAGGGAGAGTTGGAATGGTGACAGAGACTGGGAGGTGAGGGGGATTGATGGGCAGACGGAGGTGGGAGAGTGGGAATTGTGACGGAGACTGGGTGGGGATGGGTGGGGAGGTGAGGGGGAGTGATGGAGAGACGGAGGAGGGAGAGTGGGAATAGTGACAGAGACTGGGAGGGGATGGGTGGGGAGGTGAGGGGGAGTGATGGACAGACGGAGGAGGGAGAGTGGGAATAGTGACAGAGACTGGGAGGGAGTGGGTGGGGATGTGAGGGTGAGTGATGGACAGACGGAGGAGGGGAGAGTGGGAATAGTGACAGAGACTGGGAGGGGATGGGTGGGGAGGTGAGGGGGAGTGATGGACAGACGGAGGAGGGAGAGTGGGAATAGTGACAGACTGGGAGGGAGTGGGTGGGGAGGTGAGGGGGAGTGATGGACAGACGGAGGAGGGAGAGTGGGAATAGTGACGGAGACTACGAGGGGATGGGTGGGGAGGTGAGGGGGAGTAATGGACAGACGGAGGAGGGGAGAGTGGGAATAGTGACAGAGACTGGGAGGGTATGGGTGGGGAGGTGAGGGGGAGTGATGGACAGACGGAGGAGGGGATAGTGGGAATAGTGACAGTGACTGGGAGGGATGGGTATGGAGGTGAGGGGTAGTGATGGACAGACAGAGGTGGGGAGAGTGGGAATAGTGACAGAGACTGGGAGGGGATGGGTGGGGAGGTGAGGGGGAGTGATGGACAGCCGGAGGAGGGGAGAGTGGGAAAACTGACAGAGACTGGGAGGGGATGGGTGGGGAGGTGAGGGGGAGTGATGGACAGACGGAGGAGGGAGATTGGGAACAGTGCCAGAGACCTGGAGGGGACGGGTGGCAGTCGAGGGGGAGTGATGGACAGACCGAGGAGAAAGAGTGGGAATAGTGACAGAGACTGGGAGCGGATGGGTGGGGAGGTGAGGGAGAGTGATGGACAGACGGAGGAGGGAGAGTGGGAATAGTGACAGAGACCTGGAGGGGACGGGTGGCAGTCGAGGGGGAGTGATGGACAGACGGAGGAGGGGTGTGTGGGAAAACTGACAGAGACTGGGAGGGGATGGGTGGGTAGGTGAGGGGGAGTGATGGACAGACAGAGGAGGGAGAGTGGGAATGGTGACAGAGACTGGGAGGGGATGGGTGGGGAGGTGAGGGGGAGTGATGGACAGACAGAGGAGGGGAGAGTGGGCATAGTGACAGAGACTGGGAGGGGATGGGTGGGGAGGTGAGGGGGAGTGATGGACAGACGGAGGAGGGGTGTGTGGGAAAACTGACAGAGACTGGGAGGGGATGGGTGGGTAGGTGAGGGGGAGTGATGGACAGACAGAGGAGGGAGAGTGGGAATGGTGACAGAGACTGGGAGGGGATGGGTGGGGAGGTGAGGGGGAGTGATGGACAGACAGAGGAGGGGAGAGTGGGAATAGTGACAGAGACTGGGAGGGGATGGGTGGGGAGGTGAGGGGGAGTGATGGACAGACGGAGGAGGGAGAGTGGGAATAGTGACAGAGACTGGGAGGGAGTGGGTGCGGAGGTGAGGGGGAGTGATGGACAGACGGAGCATGGAGTGTGGGAACAGTGACAGAGACAGGGAGGGGATGGTTGGGGAGGTGAGGGGGAGTGATGGACAGACGGAGGAGGGAGAGTGGGAATAGTGACAGAGACCTGGAGGGGACGGGTGGCAGTCGAGGGGGAGTGATGGACAGACCGAGGAGGGAGAGTGGGAATAGTGACGGAGACTGGGAGGGGATGGGTGGGGAGGTGAGGGGGAGGGATGGACAGACGGAGGAGGGAGTGTGGGAATAGTGACAGAGACTGGGAGGGGATTGGTGGGGAGGTGACGGGGAGTGATGGACAGACGGAGGAGGGAGAGTGGGAATAGTGACGGAGACTACGAGGGGATGGGTGGGGAGGTGAGGGGGAGTAATGGACAGACGGAGGAGGGGAGAGTGGGAATAGTGACAGAGACTGGGAGGGGATGGGTGGGGAGGTGAGGGGGAGTGATGGACAGACGGAGGAGGGAGAGTGGGAATAGTGACAGAGACTGGGAGGGGATGGGTGGGGAGGTGAGGGGGAGTGATGGACAGACGGAGGAGGGAGAGTGGGAATACTGACAGAGACTGGGAGGGGATGGGTGGGGAGGTGAGGGGGAGTGATGGACAGACGGAGGAGGGAGAGTGGGAATAGTGACAGACTCTGGGAAGGGATGGGTGGGGAGGTGAGGGGGAGTGATGGACAGACGGAGGAGGGAGAGTGGGAATAGTGACAGAGACTGGGAGGGTATGTGTGGGGAGGTGAGGTGGAGTGATGGACAGACGGAGGAGGGGAGAGTGGGAATAGTGACAGTGACTGGGAGGGATGGGTAAGGAGGTGAGGGGGAGTGATGGACAGACAGAGGTGGGGAGAGTGGGAACAGTGACAGAGACTGGGAGGGGATGTGTGGGGAGGTGACGGGGAGTGATGGACAGCCGGCGGAGGGGAGAGTGGGAAAACTGACAGAGACGGGGAGGGGATGGGTGGGGAGGTGAGGGGGAGTGATGGACAGACGGAGGAGGGAGAGTGGGAATAGTGCCAGAGACCTGGAGGGGACGGGTGGCAGTCGAGGGGAGTGATGGACAGCCCGAGGAGGAAGAGTGGGAATAGTGACAGAAACTGGGAGCGGATGGGTGGGGAGGTGAGGGGGAGTGATGGACAGACGGAGGAGGGAGAGTGGGAATAGTGACAGAGACCTGGAGGGGACGGGTGGCAGTCGAGGGGGGAGTGATGGACAGACCGAGGAGGGAGAGTGGGAATAGTGACGGAGACTGGGAGGGGATGGGTTGGGAGGTGAGGGGGAGGGATGGACAGACGGAGGAGGGAGATTGGGAATAGTGGCAGAGACTGGGAGGGGATGGGTGGGGAGGTGAGGGGGAGTGATGGACAGACGGAGGAGGGAGAGAGGGAATAGTGACGGAGACTGGGAGGGTGTGGGTGGGGAGGTGAGGGGGAGTGATGGACAGACGGAGGAGGGGAGAGTGGGAATAGTGACAGAGACTGGGAGGGGATGGGTGGGGAGTTGAGGGGGAGTAATGCACAGAAGGAGGAGGGAGAATGGGAATAGTGACAGAGTCTGGGAGGGGATGGGTGGGGAGGTGAGGGGGAGTGATGGACAGACGGAGGAGGGGAGAGTGGGAATAGTGACAGAGACTGGGAGGGAGTGGGTGGGGAGGTGAGGGTGAGTGATGGACAGACGGAGGAGGGAGAGTGGGAACAGTGACAGAGACAGGGAGGGGATGGTTCGGGAGGTGAGGGGGAGTGATGGACAGACGGAGGAGGGAGAGTGGGAATAGTGACAGAGACTGGGAGGGGATGGGTGGGGAGGTGAGGGGGAGTGATGGACAGACGGAGGAGGGAGAGTGGGAATAGTGACAGAGACTGGGAGGGAGTGGGTGGGGAGGTGAGGGGGAGTGATGGACAGACGGAGGAGGGAGAGTGGGAATAGTGACGGAGACTACGAGGGGATGGGTGGGGAGGTGAGGGGGAGTAATGGACAGACGGAGGAGGGGAGAGGGGGAATAGTGACAGAGACTGGGAGGGGATGGGTGCGGAGGTGAGAGGGAGTGATGGACAGACAGAGGAGGGGAGAGTGGGAATAGTGACAGTGACTGGGAGGGATGGGTAGGGAGGTGAGGGGGAGTGATGGACAGACAGAGGTGGGGAGAGTGGGAATAGTGACAGAGACTGGGAGGGGATGGGTGGGGAGGTGAGGGGGAGTGATGGACAGCCGGAGGAGGGGAGAGTGGGAAAACTGACAGAGACTGGGAGGGGATGGGTGGGGAGGTGAGGGGGAGTGATGGACAGACGGAGGAGGGAGAGTGGGAATAGTGCCAGAGACCTGGAGGGGACGGGTGGCAGTCGAGGGGGAGTGATGGACAGACCGAGGAGGAAGAGTGGGAATAGTGACAGAGACTGGGAGCGGATGGGTGGGGAGGTGAGGGGGAGTGATGGACAGACAGAGGAGGGAGAGTGGGAACGGTGACAGAGACTGGGAGGGGATGGGTGGGGAGGTGAGGGGGAGTGATGGACAGACAGAGGAGGGGAGAGTGGGAATAGTGACAGAGACTGGGAGGGGATGGGTGGGGAGGTGAGGGGGAGTGATGGACAGATAGAAGAGGGAGAGTGGGAACAGTGACAGAGACTGGGAGGGGATAGGTGGGGAGGTAAGGAGGAGTGATGGACAGATAGAAGAGGGAGAGTGGGAACAGTGACAGAGACTGGGAGGGGATGGGTGGGGAGGTGAGGGGGAGTGATGGACAGACGGAGGAGGGAGAGTGGGAATAGTGACAGAGACTGGGAGGGGATGGGTGGGGAGGTAAAGAGGAGTGATGTACAGACGGAGGAGGGAGAGTATGAATAGTGACAGTGACTGGGAGGGGATGGGTGGGGAGGTGAGGGGGAGTGATGGACAGACGGAGGAGGGAGAGTGGGAATAGTGACAGAAACTGGGAGGGGATGGGTGGGGAGGTGAGGAGGAGTGATGGACAGACGGAGGGAGAGTGGGAATAGTGACAGACTGGGAGGGGATGGGTGGGGAGGTGAGGGGGTGTGATGGACAGACGGAGGAGGGGAGAGTGTGAATAGTGACAGAGACTGGGAGGGGGTGTGTGGGGAGGTCAGGGGGAGTGATGGACAGACGGAGGAGGGGTGAGTGAGAATAGTGGCAGACTGGGAGGGGATGGGTGGGGAGTTGAGGGGGAGTGATGGACAGACGGAGGAGGGAGAGTGGGAATAGTGATAGAGACTGGGAGGGTATAGGTGGGGAGGTGAGGGGCAGTGATAGACGGACGGAGGAGGGAGAGTGGGAATTGTGACAGTCTGGGAGGGGATGGGTGGGGAGGTGAGGGGGAGCGATGGAGAAGGGAGAGTGGGAACAGTAACAGAGACTGAGAGGGGATGGGAGGGGAGGTGAGGGGGAGTGATGGACAGACGGAGGAGGGAGAGTGGGAATAGTGACTGAGACTGGGAGCGGATGGTAGGGGAGTGAGGGGGAGTGATGGACAGACGGAGGAGGGATAGTGGGAATAGTGACAGAGACTGGGAGGGGATGGGTGGGGAGGTGAGGGGGAGTGATGGACAGACGGAGGAGGGGAGAGTGGGAATAGTGACAGTGACTGGGAGGGATGGGTAGGGAGGTGAGGGGGAGTGATGCACAGACGGAGGAGGGAGAATGGGAATAGTGACAGACTCTGGGAGGGGATGGGTGGGGAGGTGAGGGGGAGTGATGGACAGACGGAGGAGGGAGAGTGAATAGTGACGGAGACTACGAGGGGATGGGTGGGGAGGTGAGGGGGAGTAATGGACAGACGGAGGAGGGGAGAGGGGGAATAGTGACAGAGACTGGGAGGGTATGGGTGGGGAGGTGAGGGGGAGTGATGGACAGACGGAGGAGGGGATAGTGGGAATAGTGACAGTGACTGGGAGGGATGGGTAGGGAGGTGAGGAGGAGTGATGGACAGACAGAGGTGGGGAGAGTGGGAATAGTGACAGAGACTGGGAGGGGATGGGTGGGGAGGTGAGGGGGAGTGATGGACAGCCGGAGGAGGGGAGAGTGGGAAAACTGACAGAGACTGGGAGGGGATGGGTGGGGAGGTGAGGGGGAGTGATGGACAGACGGAGGAGGGAGAGTGGGAATAGTGCCAGAGACCTGGAGGGGACGGGTGGCAGTCGAGGGGGAGTGATGGACAGACCGAGGAGGAAGAGTGGGAATAGTGACAGAGACTGGGAGCGGATGGGTGGGGAGGTGAGGGGGAGTGATGGACAGACGGAGGAGGGAGAGTGGGAACGGTGACAGAGACTGGGAGGGGATGGGTGGGGAGGTGAGGGGGAGTGATGGACAGACAGAGGAGGGGAGAGTGGGAATAGTGACAGAGACTGGGAGGGGATGGGTGGGGAGGTGAGGGGGAGTGATGGACAGATAGAAGAGGGAGAGTGGGAACAGTGACAGAGACTGGGAGGGGATAGGTGGGGAGGTAAGGAGGAGTGATGGACAGACGGAGGAGGGAGAGTAGGAATAGTGACAGAGACTGGGAGGGGATGGGTGGGGAGGTGAGGGGGAGTGATGGACAGACGGAGGAGGGAGAGTGGGAATAGTGACAGAAACTGGGAGGGGATGGGTGGGGAGGTGAGGAGGAGTGATGGACAGATGGAGGAGGGAGAGTCAGAATAGTGACAGAGACTGGGAGGGGATGGGTGGGGAGGTGAGGGGGAGTGATGGACAGACGGAGGGAGAGTGGGAATAGTGACAGACTGGGAGGGGATGGGTGGGGAGGTGAGGGGGTGTGATGGACAGACGGAGGAGGGGAGAGTGTGAATAGTGGCAGAGACTGGGAGGGGGTGTGTGGGGAGGTCAGGGGGAGTGATGGACAGACGGAGGAGGGGTGAGTGAGAATAGTGGCAGAGACTGGGAGGTGATGGGTGGGGAGGTGAGGGGGAGTGATGGACAGACGGAGGGAGATTGGGAACAGTAACAGAGACTGGGAGGGGATGGGTGGGGAGGTGAGGGGGAGTGATGGACAGACGGAGGGAGATTGGGAACAGTAACAGAGACTGGGAGGGGATGGGTGGGGAGGTGAGGGGGAGTGATGGACAGACGGAGGAGGGAGAGTGGGAATAGTGGCAGAGACTGGGAGGGGATGGGTGGGGAAGTGAGGGGGAGTGATGTTCAGATGGAGGAGGGGAGAGTGGGAATAGTAACAGAGACTGGGAGGGGATGGGTGGGGAGGTGAGGAGGAGTGATGGACAGACGGAGGAGGGAGAGTGGGAATAGTGACAGAGACTGGGAGGGGATGGGTGGGGAGGTCAGGGGGAGTGATGGACAGACGGAGGAGGGGTGAGTGAGAATAGTGGCAGACTGGGAGGGGATGGGTGGGGAGTTGAGGGGGAGTGATGGACAGACGGAGGAGGGAGAGTGGGAATAGTGACAGTCTGGGAGGGGATGGGTGGGGAGGTGAGGGGGAGCGATGGAGAAGGGAGAGTGGGAACAGTAACAGAGACTGAGAGGGGATGGGAGGGGAGGTGAGGGGGAGTGATGGACAGACGGAGGAGGGAGAGTGGGAATAGTGACTGAGACTGGGAGCGGATGGTAGGGGAGTGAGGGGGAGTGATGGACAGACGGAGGAGGGATAGTGGGAATAGTGACAGAGACTGGGAGGGGATGGGTGGGGAGGTGAGGGGGAGTGATGGACAGACGGAGGAGTGGAGAGTGGGAATAGTGACAGTGACTGGGAGGGATGGGTAGGGAGGTGAGGGGGAGTGATGCACAGACGGAGGAGGGAGAATGGGAATAGTGACAGACTCTGGGAGGGGATGGGTGGGGAGGTGAGGGGGAGTGATGGACAGACGGAGGAGGGAGAGTGGGAATAGTGACAGAGACTGGGAGGGTATGTGTGGGGAGGTGAGGGGGAGTGATGGACAGACGGAGGAGGGGAGAGTGGGAATAGTGACAGTGACTGGGAGGGATGGGTAGGGAGGTGAGGGGGAGTGATGGACAGACAGAGGTGGGGAGAGTGGGAACAGTGACAGAGACTGGGAGGGGATGGGTGGGGAGGTGAGGGGGAGTGATGGACAGCCGGAGGAGGGGAGAGTGGGAAAACTGACAGAGACGGGGAGGGGATGGGTGGGGAGGTGAGGGGGAGTGGTGGACAGACGGAGGAGGGAGAGTGGGAATAGTGCCAGAGACCTGGAGGGGACGGGTGGCAGTCGAGGGGGAGTGATGGACAGACCGAGGAGGAAGAGTGGGAATAGTGACAGAGACTGGGAGGGGATGGGTGGGGAGGTGAGGGCGAGTGATGGACAGACCGAGGAGGGAGAGTGGGAATAGTGACGGAGACTGGGAGGGGATGGGTGGGGAGGTGAGGGGGAGGGATGGACAGACGGAGGAGGGAGATTGGGAATAGTGGCAGAGACTGGGAGGGGATGGGTGGGGAGGTGAGGGGGAGTGATGAACAGACGGAGGAGGGAGAGAGGGAATAGTGACGGAGACTGGGAGGGTGTGGGTGGGGAGGTGAGGGGGAGTGATGGACAGACGGAGGAGGGGAGAGTGGGAATAGTGACAGAGACTGGGAGGGGATGGGTGGGGAGGTGAGGGGGAGTAATGCACAGACGGAGGAGGGAGAATGGGAATAGTGACAGAGTCTGGGAGGGGATGGGTGGGGAGGTGAGGGGGAGTGATGGACAGACGGTGGAGGGAGAGTGGGAATAGTGACGGAGACTACGAGGGGATGGGTGGGGAGGTGAGGGGGAGTAATGGACAGACGGAGGAGGGAGAGTGGGAATAGTGACAGAGAGTGGGAGGGGATGGGTGGGGAGGTGAGGGGGAGTGATGGACAGACAGAGGAGGGAGAGTGGGAATAGTGACAGAGACTGGGAGGGGATGGGTGGGGAGGTGAGGGGGAGTGATGGACAGACGGAGGAGGGAGTGTGGGAATAGTGACAGAGACTGGGAGGGGATGGGTGGGGAGGTGAGGGGGAGTGATGGACAGACGGAGGAGGGAGAGTGGGAATAGTGACAGAGACTGGGAGGGGATGGGTGGGGAGGTGAGGGGGAGTGATGGACAGACGGAGGAGGGAGAGTGGGAATAGTGACAGAGACTGGGAGGGAGTGGGTGGGGAGGTGAGGGTGAGTGATGGACAGACGGAGGAGGGAGAGTGGGAACAGTGACAGAGACAGGGAGGGGATGGTTGGGGAGGTGAGGGGGAGTGATGGACAGACAGAGGAGGGAGAGTTGGAATAGTGACAGAGACTGGGAGGGGATGGGTGGGGAGGTGAGGGCGAGTGATGGGAAGACAGAGGAGGGAGAGTGGGAATAGTGACAGAGACTGGGAGGGGATGGGTGGGGAGTTGAGCGGGAGTGATGGAGGAGGGAGAGTGGGAATAGTGACAGAGACTGGGAGGGAGTGGGTGGGGAGGTGAGGGTGAGTGATGGACAGACGGAGGAGGGAGAGTGGGAACAGTGACAGAGACAGGGAGGGGATGGTTGGGGAGGTGAGGGGGAGTGATGGACAGACGGAGGAGGGAGAGTGGGAATAGTGACAGTGACTGGAGGGGATGGGTGGGTAGGTGAGGGGGAGTGATGGACAGACAGAGGAGGGAGAGTGGGAATGGTGACAGAGACTGGGAGGGGATGGGTGGGGAGGTGAGGGGGAGTGATGGACAGACAGAGGAGGGGAGAGTGGGAATAGTGACAGAGACTGGGAGGGGATGGGTGGGGAGGTGAGGGGGAGTGATGGACAGACGGAGGAGGCAGAGTGGGAATAGTGACAGAGACTGGGAGGGAGTGGGTGGGGAGGTGAGGGGGAGTGATGGACAGACGGAGGAGGGAGAGTGGGAATAGTGACGGAGACTACGAGGGGATGGGTGGGGAGGTGAGGGGGAGTAATGGACAGACGGAGGAGGGAGAGTGGGAATAGTGACAGAGACTGGGAGCGGATGGGTGGGGAGGTGAGGGGGAGTGATGGACAGACAGAGGAGGGGAGAGTGGGAATAGTGACAGAGACTGGGAGGGGATGGGTGGGGAGGTGAGGGGGAGTGATGGACAGATAGAAGAGGGAGAGTGGGAACAGTGACAGAGACTGGGAGGGGATAGGTGTGGAGGTAAGGAGGAGTGATGTACAGACGGATGAGGGAGAGTAGGAATAGTGACAGAGACTGGGAGGGGATGGGTGGGGAGGTGAGGGGGAGTGATGGACAGACGGAGGAGGGAGAGTGGGAATAGTGACAGAGATTTGGAGGGGATGGGTGGGGAGGTGAGGGGGAGTGATGGACAGACGGAGGAGGGGAGAGTGGGAATAGTGACAGAGACTGGGAGGGGATGAGTGGGGAGGTGAGGGGGAGTGATGGACAGATAGAAGAGGGAGAGTGGGAACAGTGACAGAGACTGGGAGGGGATAGGTGGGGAGGTAAGGAGGATTGATGGACAGACGGAGGAGGGAGAGTAGGAATAGTGACAGAGACTGGGAGGGGGTGTGTGGGGAGGTCAGGGGGAGTGATGGACAGACGGAGGAGGGGTGAGTGAGAATAGTGGCAGACTGGGAGGGGATGGGTGGGGAGTTGAGGGGGAGTGATGGACAGACGGAGGAGGGAGAGTGGGAATAGTGACAGAGACTGGGAGGGGATGGGTGGGGAGTTGAGGGGGAGTGATGGACAGACGGAGGAGGGAGAGTGGGAATAGTGATAGAGACTGGGAGGGTATAGGTGGGGAGGTGAGGGGCAGTGATAGACAGACGGAGGAGGGAGAGTGGGAATTGTGACAGTCTGGGAGGGGATGGGTGGGGAGGTGAGGAGGAGTGATGGACAGACGGAGGGAGAGTGGGAATAGTGACAGACTGGGAGGGGATGGGTGGGGAGGTAAGGGGGAGTGATGGACAGCCGGAGGAGGGGAGAGTGGGAAAACTGACAGAGACTGGGAGGGGATGGGTGGGGAGGTGAGGGGGAGTGATGGACAGACGGAGGAGGGAGAGTGGGAATAGTGCCAGAGACCTGGAGGGGACGGGTGGCAGTCGAGGGGGAGTGATGGACAGACCGAGGAGGAAGAGTGGGAATAGTGACAGAGACTGGGAGCGGATGGGTGGGGAGGTGAGGGGGAGTGATGGACAGACGGAGGAGGGAGATTGGGAATAGTGACAGAGACCTGGAGGGGACGGGTGGCAGTCGAGGGGGAGTGATGGACAGACGGAGGAGGGAGAGTGGGAATAGTGACGGAGACTGGGAGGGGATGGGTGGGGAGGTGAGGGGGAGGGATGGACAGACGGAGGATGGAGATTGGGAATAGTGGCAGAGACTGGGAGGGGATGGGTGGGGAGGTGAGGGGGAGTGATGGACAGACGGAGGAGGGAGAGAGGGAATAGTGACGGAGACTGGGAGGGTGTGGGTGGGGAGGTGAGGGGGAGTGATGGACAGACGGAGGAGGGGAGAGTGGGAATAGTGACAGAGACTGGGAGGGGATGGGTGGGGAGGTGAGGGGGAGTGATGGACAGCCGGAGGAGGGGAGAGTGGGAAAACTGACAGAGACTGGGAGGGGATGGGTGGGGAGGTGAGGGGGAGTGATGGACAGACGGAGGAGGGAGAGTTGGAATAGTGCCAGAGACTGGGAGGGGATGGGTGGGGAGGTGAGGGGGAGTTATGCACAGACGGAGGAGGGAGAGTGGGAATAGTAACAGAGACTGGGAGGGGATGGGTGGGGAGATGAGGGGTAGTGATGGACAGACGGAGGAGGGAGAGAGGGAATTGTGACGGAGACTGGGAGGGTGTGGGTGGGGACGTGAGGGGGAGTGATGGACAGACGGAGGAGGGGAGAGTGGGAATAGTGACAGAGTCTGGGAGGGGATGGGTGGGGAGGTGAGGGGGAGTGATGGACAGACGGAGGAGGGAGAGAGGGAATAGTGACAGAGACTGGGAGGGTGTGGGTGGGGAGGTCAGGGGGAGTGATGGACAGATGGAGGAGGGATAGTGGGAATAGTGACAGAGACTGGGAGGGGATGGGTGGGGAGGTGAGCGGGAGTGATGGACAGACGGAGGAGGGGTGAGTGAGAATAGTGACTGAGACTGGGAGCGGATGGTAGGGGAGTGAGGGGGAGTGATGGACAGACGGAGGAGGGAGAGTGGGAATAGTGACAGAGACCTGGAGGGGACGGGTGGCAGTCGAGGGGGAGTGATGGACAGACCGAGGAGGGAGAGTGGGAATAGTGACGGAGACTGGGAGGGATGGGTGGGGAGGTGAGGGGGAGGGATGGACAGACGGAGGAGGGGAGAGTGGGAATAGTGACAGACTCTGGGAGGGGATGGGTGGGGAGGTGAGGGGGAGTGATGGACAGACGGAGGAGGGAGAGTGGGAATAGTGACGGAGACTACGAGGGGATGGGTGGGGAGGTGAGGGGGAGTAATGGACAGACGGAGGAGGGGAGAGTGGGAATAGTGACAGAGACTGGGAGGGTATGGGTGGGGAGGTGAGGGGGAGTGATGGACAGACGGAGGAGGGGAGAGTGGGAATAGTGACAGTGACTGGGAGGGATGGGTAGGGAGGTGAGGGGGAGTGATGGACAGACAGAGGTGGGGAGAGTGGGAATAGTGACAGAGACTGGGAGGGGATGGGTGGGGAGGTGAGGGGGAGTGATGGACAGCCGGAGGAGGGGAGAGTGGGAAAACTGACAGAGACTGGGAGGGGATGGGTGGGGAGGTGAGGGGGAGTGATGGACAGACGGAGGAGGGAGAGTGGGAATAGTGACAGAGACTGGGAGCGGATGGGTGGGGAGGTGAGGGGGAGTGATGGACAGACGGAGGAGGGAGAGTGGGAATAGTGACAGAGACCTGGAGGGGACGGGTGGCAGTCGAGGGGGAGTAATGGACAGACCGAGGAGGGAGAGTGGGAATAGTGACGGAGACTGGGAGGGGATGGGTGGGGAGGTGAGGGGGAGGGTTGGACAGACGGAGGAGGGAGATTGGGAATCGTGGCAGAGACTGGGAGGGGATGGGTGGGGAGGTGAGGGGGAGTGATGGACAGACGGAGGGGGGAGAGAGGGAATAGTGACGGAGACTGGGAGGGTGTGGGTGGGGAGGTGAGGGGGAGTGATGGACAGACGGAGGAGGGGAGAGTGGGAATAGTGACAGAGACTGGGAGGGGATGGGTGGGGAGGTGAGCGGGAGTGATGGACAGACGGAGGAGGGGTGAGTGAGAATAGTGACTGAGACTGGGAGCGGATGGTAGGGGAGTGAGGGGGAGTGATGGACAGACGGAGGAGGGATAGTGGGAATAGTGACAGAGACTGGGAGGGGATGGGTGGGGAGGTGAGGGGGAGTGATGGACAGACGGAGGAGGGGTGTGTGGGAAAACTGACAAGATCCTGGGAGGGGATGGGTGGGGAGGTGAGGGGGAGTGATGGACAGACGGAGGAGGGAGAGTGGGAATAGTGACAGAGACCTGGAGGGGACGGGTGGCAGTCGAGGGGGAGTGATGGACAGACCGAGGAGGAAGAGTGGGAATAGTGACAGAGACTGGGAGCGGATGGGTGGGGAGGTGAGGGGGAGTGATGGACAGACGGAGGAGGGGAGAGTGGGAATAGTGACAGTGACTGGGAGGGATGGGTGGGGAGGTGAGGGGGAGTGATGGACAGCCGGAGGAGGGGAGAGTGGGAAAACTGACAGAGACTGGGAGGGGATGGGTGGGGAGGTGAGGGGGAGTGATGGACAGATGGAGGAGGGAGAGTGGGAATAGTGACAGAGACTGGGAGGGATGGGTGTGGAGGTGAGGGGGAGTGATGGACAGACAGAGGTGGGGAGAGTGGGAATAGTGACAGAGACTGGGAGGGGATGGGTGGGGAGGTGAGGGGGAGTGATGGACAGCCGGAGGAGGGGAGAGTGGGAAAACTGACAGAGACTGGGAGGGGATGGGTGGGGAGGTGAGGGGGAGTGATGGACAGACGGAGGAGGGAGAGTGGGAATAGTGACAGAGACTGGGAGGGGATGGGTGGGGAGGTGAGGGGGAGTGATGGACAGACGGAGGAGGGAGAGTGGGAATAGTGACAGAGACTGGGAGCGGATGGGTGGGGAGGTGAGGGGGAGTGATGGACAGACGGAGGAGGGAGAGTGGGAATAGTGACAGAGACCTGGAGGGGACGGGTGGCAGTCGACGGGGAGTAATGGACCGACCGAGGAGGGAGAGTGGGAATAGTGACGGAGACTGGGAGGGGATGGGTGGGGAGGTGAGGGGGAGGGATGGACAGACGGAGGAGGGAGATTGGGAATAGTGGCAGAGACTGGGAGGGGATGGGTGGGGAGGTGAGGGGGAGTGATGGACAGACGGAGGAGGGAGAGTGGGAATAGTGACGGAGACTACGAGGGGATGGGTGGGGAGGTGAGGGGGAGTAATGGACAGACGGAGGAGAGAGAGTGGGAATAGTGACAGAGACTGGGAGGGGATGGGTGGGGAGGTGAGGGGGAGTGATGGACAGCCGGAGGAGGGCAGAGTGGGAAAACTGACAGAGACTGGGAGGGGATGGGTGGGGAGGTGAGGGGGAGTGATGGACAGACGGAGGAGGGAGAGTGGGAATAGTGACAGAGACTGGGAGCGGATGGGTGGGGAGGTGAGGGGGAGTGATGGACAGACGGAGGAGTGAGAGTGGGAATAGTTGACAGAGACCTGGAGGGGACGGGTGGCAGTCGAGGGGGAGTAATGGACCGACCGAGGAGGGAGAGTGGGAATAGTGACGGAGACTGGGAGGGGATGGGTGGGGAGGTGAGGGGGAGGGATGGACAGACGGAGGAGGGAGATTGGGAATAGTGGCAGAGACTGGGAGGGGATGGGTGGGGAGGTGGGGGGAGTGATGGACAGACGGAGGGGGGAGAGAGGGAATAGTGACGGAGACTGGGAGGGTGTGGGTGGGGAGGTGAGGGGGAGTGATGGACAGACGGAGGAGGGGAGAGTGGGAATAGTGACAGAGACTGGGAGGGGATGGGTGGGGAGGTGAGGGGGAGTAATGCACAGACGGAGGAGGGAGAGTGGGAATAGTGACAGAGACTGGGAGGGGATGGGTGGGGAGGTGAAGGGGAGGGATGGACAGACAGAGGAGGGAGAGTGGGAATGGTGACAGAGACTGGGAGGGGATGGGTGGGCAGGTGAGGGGGATGGATGGACAGTCAGAGGAGGGAGAGTGGGAATGGTGACAGAGACTGCGAGGGGATGGGTGGGGAGTTGAGCGGGAGTCATGGAGGAGGGAGAGTGGGAATAGTGACAGAGACTGGGAGGGGATGGGTGTGGTGGTGAGGGGGAGTGATGGACAGACGGAGGAGGGGAGAGTGGGAATAGTGACAGAGACAGGGAGGGGATGGGTGGGGAGGTGAGGGGGAGTGATGGACAGACCGAAGAGGGAGAGTGGGAATGGTGACAGAGACTGGGAGGTGAGGTGGAGTGATGGACAGACGGAGGAGGGAGTGTGGGAATAGTGACGGAGACTGGGAGGGGATGGGTGGGGAGGTGAGGGGGAGTGATGGACTGACGGAGGAGGGAGAGTGGGAATGGTGACAGAGACTGGGAGGGGATGGGTGGGGAGGTGAGGGGGATGGATGGACAGTCAGAGGAGGGAGAGTGGGAATGGTGACAGAGACTGCGAGGGGATGGGTGGGGAGGTGAGGGGGAGGGATGGACAGACAGAGGAGGGAGAGTGGGAATGGTGACAGAGACTGGAGGGGATGGGTGGTGAGGTGAGGGGGATGGATGGACAGTCAGAGGAGGGAGAGTGGGAATGGTGACAGAGACTGCGAGGGGATGGGTGGGGAGGTGAGGGGGAGTGATGGACAGACGGAGGAGGGGAGAGTGGGAATAGTGACAGAGACAGGGAGGGGATGGGTGGGGAGGTGAGGGGGAGTGATGGACAGACCGAAGAGGGAGAGTGGGAATGGTGACAGAGACTGGGAGGTGAGGGGGAGTGATGGACAGACGGAGGAGGGAGTGTGGGAATAGTGAGAGAGACTGGGGGGGGATGGGTGGGGAGTGAGGAGGAGTGATGGACAGACGGTGGAGGGAGAGTGGGAATACTGACAGAGACTGGGAGAGGATGGGTGGGGAGGTAAGGAGGAGTGATGGACAGACGGTGGAGGGAGAGTGGGAATAGGAGACTGGGAGTGGATGGGTGGGGAGGTGAGGGGGAGTGATGGAGAGACAGAGTAGGGAGAGTGGGAATAGTGACTGAGACTGGGAGGGGATGGGTGGGGAGGTAAGGAGGAGTGATGGACAGACGGTGGAGGGAGAGTGGGAATAGTGACAGAGACTGGAGGGGATGGGTGGGGAGGTGAGGGGGCGTGATGGACAGACGGAGGAGGGGAGAGTGGGAATAGTGACAGAGACTGGGAGGGAATGGGTGGGGAGGTGAGGGGGCGTGATGGACAGACGGAGGAGGGGAGAGTGGGAATAGTGACAGAGACTGGGAGGGGATGGGTGGGGAGGTGAGGGGGAGTGATGGACAGACGGAGGACGGAGAGTGGGAATAGTGACAGAGACTGGGAGGGGATGGGTGGGGAGGTGAGGCGGAGTCATGGACAGACGGAGAAGGGGAGAGTGGGAATAGTGACAGGGACTGGGAGGGGATGGGTGGGGAGGTGAGGGGGAGTGATGGACAGACGGAGGAGGGAGAGTGGGAATACTGACAGAGACTGGGAGAGGATGGGTGGGGAGGTGAGGGGGAGGGATGGACAGACAGAGGAGGGAGAGTGGGAATGGTGACAGAGACTGGGAGGGGATGGGTGGGCAGGTGAGGGGGATGGATGGACAGTCAGAGGAGGGAGAGTGGGAATGGTGACAGAGACTGCGAGGGGATGGGTGGGGAGTTGAGCGGGAGTCATGGAGGAGGGAGAGTGGGAATAATGACAGAGACTGGGAGGGGATGGGTGTGGAGGTGAGGGGGAGTGATGGACAGACGGAGGAGGGGAGAGTGGGAATAGTGACAGAGACAGGGAGGGGATGGGGGGAGGTGAGGGGGAGTGATGGACAGACCGAAGAGGGAGAGTGGGAATGGTGACAGAGACTGGGAGGTGAGGGGGAGTGATGGACAGACGGAGGAGGGAGTGTGGGAATAGTGACGGAGACTGGGAGGGGATGGGTGGGGAGGTGAGGGGGAGTGATGGACTGACGGAGGAGGGAGTGTGGGAATAGTGAGAGAGACTGGGGGGGGATGGGTGGGGAGTGAGGAGGAGTGATGGACAGACGGTGGAGGGAGAGTGGGAATACTGACAGAGACTGGGAGAGGATGGGTGGGGAGGTGAGGGGGAGGGATGGACAGACAGAGGAGGGAGAGTGGGAATGGTGACAGAGACTGGGAGGGGATGGGTGGGGAGGTGAGGGGGATGGATGGACAGTCAGAGGAGGGAGAGTGGGAATGGTGACAGAGACTGCGAGGGGATGGGTGGGGAGGTGAGGGGGAGGGATGGACAGACAGAGGAGGGAGAGTGGGAATGGTGACAGAGACTGGGAGGGGATGGGTGGGGAGGTGAGGGGGATGGATGGACAGTCAGAGGAGGGAGAGTGGGAATGGTGACAGAGACTGCGAGGGGATGGGTGGGGAGGTGAGGGGGAGTGATGGACAGACGGAGGAGGGAGAGTGGGAATGGTGACAGAGACTGGGAGGTGAGGGTGAGTGATGGACAGACGGAGGAGGGAGTGTGGGAATAGTGAGAGAGACTGGGGGGGATGGGTGGTGAGTGAGGAGGAGTGATGGACAGACGGTGGAGGGAGAGTGGGAATACTGACAGAGACTGGGAGAGGATGGGTGGGGAGGTGAGGGGGAGGGATGGACAGACAGAGGAGGGAGAGTGGGAATGGTGACAGAGACTGCGAGGGGATGGGTGGGGGAGGTGAGGGGGAGGGATGGACAGACAGAGGAGGGAGAGTGGGAATGGTGACAGAGACTGGGAGGTGATGGGGAGTGATGGGCAGACGGAGGAGGGAGAGTGGGAATTGGAGACTGGGAGTGGATGGGTGGGGAGGTGAGGGGGAGTGATGGAGAGACGGAGTAGGGAGAGTGGGAATAGTGACTGAGACTGGGAGGGGATGGGTGGGGAGGTAAGGAGGAGTGATGGACAGACGGTGGAGGGAGAGTGGGAATAGTGACAGAGACTGGGATGGATGGGTGGGGAGGTGAGGGGGCGTGATGGACAGACGGAGGAGGGGAGCGTGGGAATAGTGACAGAGACTGGGAGGGAATGGGTGGGGAGGTGAGGGGGCGTGATGGACAGACGGAGGAGGGGAGAGTGGGAATAGTGACAGAGACTGGGAGGGGATGGGTGGGGAGGTGAGGGGGAGTGATGGACAGACGGAGGAGGGAGAGTGGGGATAGTGACAGAGACTGGGAGGGGATGGGTGGGGAGGTGAGGGGGAGTGATGGAGAGACGGAGGAGGGAGAGTGGGAACAGTGTCAGAGACTGGGAGGGGATGGGTGGGGAGGTGAGGCGGAGTGATGGACAGACGGAGAAGGGGAGAGTGGGAATAGTGACAGGGACAGGGAGGGGATGGGTGGGGCGGTGAGGGGGGAGTGATGGACAGACGGAGGAGGGAGAGTGGGAATAGTGACAGAGACTGGGAGGGGATTGGTGGGGAGGTGCGGGGAAGTGATGGACAGACGGAGGAGGGAGAGTGGGAATAGTGACAGTGGGAGGGGATGGGTGGGGAGGTGAGGGGGAGTGACAGACGGATGAGGGGATGGGTGGGGAGGTGAGGGGGAGAGATGCACAGACGGAGGAGGGAGAGTGGGAATAGTGACAGACTGGGAGGGGATGGGTGGGGAGGTGAGGGGGAGTGATGGACAGACGGAGGAGGGAGAGTGGGAATAGTGACAGTGGGAGGGGATGGGTGGGGAGGTGAGGGGGAGTGATGGACAGATGGAGGAGGGGAGAGTGGGAATAGTGACAGACTGGGAGGGGATGGGTAGGGAGGTGAGGGGGAGTGATGGACAGATGGAGGAGGGGAGAGTGGGAATAGTGACAGACTGGGAGGGGATGGGTAGGGAGGTGATGGGGAGTGATATAGGAGGGAGAGTGGGAATAGTGACAGAGTCTGGGAGGGGATGGGTGTGGAGGTGAGGGGGAGTGATGGACAGACGGAGTAGGGGAGAGTGGGAATAGTGACAGAGACTGGGAGGGGATGTGGGGAGGTGAGGGGGAGTGATGGACAGCCGGAGGAGGGGAGAGTGGGAAAACTGACAGAGACTGGGAGGGGATGGGTGGGGAGGTGAGGGGGAGTGATGGACAGACGGAGGAGGGAGAGTGGGAATAGTGCCAGAGACCTGGAGGGGACGGGTGGCAGTCGAGGGGGAGTGATGGACAGACCGAGGAGGAAGAGTGGGAATAGTGACAGAGACTGGGAGCGGATGGGTGGGGAGGTGAGTGGGAGTGATGGACAGACGGAGGAGGGAGAGTGGGAATAGTGACAGAGACCTGGAGGGGACGGGTGGCAGTCGAGGGGGAGTGATGGACAGTCCGAGGAGGGAGAGTGGGAATAGTGACGGAGACTGGGAGGGGATGGGTGGGGAGGTGAGGGGGAGGGATGGACAGACGGAGGAGGGAGATTGGGAATAGTGGCAGAGACTGGGAGGGGATGGGTGGGGAGATGAGGGGGAGTGATGGACAGACGGAGGAGGGAGAGTGGGAATAGTGACAGAGACTGGAAGGGGATTGGTGGGGAGGTGCGGGGAAGTGATGGACAGACGGAGGAGGGAGAGTGGGAATAGTGACAGTGGGAGGGGATGGGTGGGGAGGTGAGGGGGAGTGATGGACAGACGGAGGCGGGAGAGTGGGAATAGTGACAGTGGGAGGGGATGGGTGGGGAGGTGAGGGGGAGTGATGGACAGATGGAGGAGGGGAGAGTGGGAATAGTGACAGAGACTGGGAGGGGATGGGTAGGGAGGTGAGGGGGAGTGATGGACAGATGGAGGAGGGGAGAGTGGGAATAGTGACAGACTGGGAGGGGATGGGTAGGGAGGTGATGGGGAGTGATATAGGAGGGAGAGTGGGAATAGTGACAGAGTCTGGGAGGGGATGGGTGTGGAGGTGAGGGGGAGTGATGGACAGACGGAGTAGGGGAGAGTGGGAATAGTGACAGAGACTGGGAGGGGATGTGGGGAGGTGAGGGGGAGTGATGGACAGCCGGAGGAGGGGAGAGTGGGAAAACTGACAGAGACTGGGAGGGGATGGGTGGGGAGGTGAGGGGGAGTGATGGACAGACGGAGGAGGGAGAGTGGGAATAGTGCCAGAGACCTGGAGGGGACGGGTGGCAGTCGAGGGGGAGTGATGGACAGACCGAGGAGGAAGAGTGGGAATAGTGACAGAGACTGGGAGCGGATGGGTGGGGAGGTGAGTGGGAGTGATGGACAGACGGAGGAGGGAGAGTGGGAATAGCGACAGAGACCTGGAGGGGACGGGTGGCAGTCGAGGGGGAGTGATGGACAGACCGAGGAGGGAGAGTGGGAATAGTGATGGAGACTGGGAGGGGATGGGTGGGGAGGTGAGGGGGAGGGATGGACAGACGGAGGAGGGAGATTGGGAATAGTGGCAGAGACTGGGAGGGGATGGGTGGGGAGATGAGGGGGAGTGATGGACAGACGGAGGAGGGAGAGAGGGAATAGTGACGGAGACTGGGAGGGTGTGGGTGGGGAGGTGAGGGGGAGTGATGGACAGACGGAGGAGGGGAGAGTGGGAATAGTGACAGAGACTGGGAGGGGATGGGTGGGGAGGTGAGGGGGAGTAATGCACAGACGGAGGAGGGAGAATGGGAATAGTGACAGAGTCTGGGAGGGGATGGGTGGGGAGGTGAGGGGGAGTGATGGACAGACGGAGGAGGGAGAGAGGGAATAGTGACAGAGACTGGGAGGGTGTGGGTGGGGAGGTCAGGGGGAGTGATGGACAGATGGAGGAGGGATAGTGGGAATAGTGACAGAGACTGGGAGGGGATGGGTGGGGAGGTGAGCGGGAGTGATGGACAGACGGAGGAGGGGTGAGTGAGAATAGTGACTGAGACTGGGAGCGGATGGTAGGGGAGTGAGGGGGAGTGATGGACAGACGGAGGAGGGATAGTGGGAATAGTGACAGAGACTGGGAGGGGATGGGTGGGGAGGTGAGGGGGAGTGATGGACAGACGGAGGAGGGGTGTGTGGGAAAACTGACAGAGACTGGGAGGGGATGGGTGGGGAGGTGAGGGGGAGTGATGGACAGACGGAGGAGGGAGAGTGGGAATAGTGACAGAGACTGGGAGCGGATGGGTGGGGAGGTGAGGTGGAGTGATGGACAGACGGAGGAGGGAGAGTGGGAATAGTGACAGAGACCTGGAGGGGACGGGTGGCAGTCGAGGGGGAGTGGTGGACAGACCGAGGAGGGAGAGTGGGAATAGTGACGGAGACTGGGAGGGGATGGGTGGGGAGGTGAGGGGGAGGGATGGACAGACGGAGGAGGGAGTGTGGGAATAGTGACAGAGACTGGGAGGGGATTGGTGGGGAGGTGAGGGGGAGTGATGGGCAGACGGAGGAGGGAGAGTGGGAATAGTGACGGAGACAACGAGGGGATGGGTGGGGAGGTGAGGGGGAGTGATGGACAGACGGAGGAGGGGAGAGTGGGAATAGTGACAGAGACTGGGAGGGATGGGTGGGGAGGTGAGGGGGAGTAATGCACAGACGGAGGAGGGAGAGTGGGAATAGTGACAGAGACTGGGAGGGGATGGGTGGGGAGGTGAGGAGGAGTGATGGACAGACGGAGGAGGGGAGAGTGGGAATAGTGACAGAGACTGGGAGGGGATGGGTGGGGAGGTGAGGAGGAGTGATGGACAGACGGAGGAGGGGAGAGTGGGAATAGTGACAGACTCTGGGAGGGGATGGGTGGGGAGGTGAGGGGGAGTGATGGACAGACGGAGGAGGGAGAGTGGGAATAGTGACGGAGACTACGAGGGGATGGGTGGGGGAGGTGAGAGGGAGTAATGGACGGACGGAGGAGGGGAGAGTGGGAATAGTGACAGAGACTGGGAGGGTATGGGTGGGGAGGTGAGGGGGTGTGATGGACAGACGGAGGAGGGGAGAGTGGGAATAGTGACAGAGACTGGGAGCGGATGGGTGGGGAGGTGAGTGGGAGTGATGGACAGACGGAGGAGGGAGAGTGGGAATAGTGACAGAGACCTGGAGGGGACGGGTGGCAGTCGAGGGGGAGTGATGGACAGACCGAGGAGGGAGAGTGGGAATAGTGACGGAGACTGGGAGGGGATGGGTGGGGAGGTGAGGGGGAGGGATGGACAGACGGAGGAGGGAGATTGGGAATAGTGGCAGAGACTGGGAGGGGATGGGTGGGGAGATGAGGGGGAGTGATGGACAGACGGAGGAGGGAGAGAGGGAATAGTGACGGAGACTGGGAGGGTGTGGGTGGGGAGGTGAGGGGGAGTGATGGACAGACGGAGGAGGGGAGAGTGGGAATAGTGACAGAGACTGGGAGGGGATGGGTGGGGAGGTGAGGGGGAGTAATGCACAGACGGAGGAGGGAGAATGGGAATAGTGACAGAGTCTGGGAGGGGATGGGTGGGGAGGTGAGGGGGAGTGATGGACAGACGGAGGAGGGAGAGAGGGAATAGTGACAGAGACTGGGAGGGTGTGGGTGGGGAGGTCAGGGGGAGTGATGGACAGATGGAGGAGGGATAGTGGGAATAGTGACAGAGACTGGGAGGGGATGGGTGGGGAGGTGAGCGGGAGTGATGGACAGACGGAGGAGGGGTGAGTGAGAATAGTGACTGAGACTGGGAGCGGATGGTAGGGGAGTGAGGGGGAGTGATGGACAGACGGAGGAGGGATAGTGGGAATACTGACAGAGACTGGGAGGGGATGGGTGGGGAGGTGAGGGGGAGTGATGGACAGACGGAGGAGGGGTGTGTGGGAAAACTGACAGAGACTGGGAGGGGATGGGTGGGGAGGTGAGGGGGAGTGATGGACAGACGGAGGAGGGAGAGTGGGAATAGTGACAGAGACCTGGACGGGACGGGTGGCAGTCGAGGGGGAGTGATGGACAGACCGAGGAGGAAGAGTGGGAATAGTGACAGAGACTGGGAGCGGATGGGTGGGGAGGTGAGGTGGAGTGATGGACAGACGGAGGAGGGAGAGTGGGAATAGTGACAGAGACCTGGAGGGGACGGGTGGCAGTCGAGGGGGAGTGATGGACAGACCGAGGAGGGAGAGTGGGAATAGTGACGGAGACTGGGAGGGGATGGGTGGGGAGGTGAGGGGGAGGGATGGACAGACGGAGGAGGGAGTGTGGGAATAGTGACAGAGACTGCGAGGGGATTGGTGGGGAGGTGAGGGGGAGTGATGGGCAGACGGAGGAGGGAGAGTGGGAATAGTGACGGAGACAACGAGGGGATGGGTGGGGAGGTGAGGGGGAGTGATGGACAGACGGAGGAGGGGAGAGTGGGAATAGTGACAGAGACTGGGAGGGGATGGGTGGGGAGGTGAGGGGGAGTAATGCACAGACGGAGGAGGGAGAGTGGGAATAGTGACAGAGACTGGGAGGGGATGGGTGGGGAGGTGAGGAGGAGTGATGGACAGACGGAGGAGGGGAGAGTGGGAATAGTGACAGAGACTGGGAGGGGATGGGTGGGGAGGTGAGGAGGAGTGATGGACAGACGGAGGAGGGGAGAGTGGGAATAGTGACAGACTCTGGGAGGGGATGGGTGGGGAGGTGAGGGGGAGTGATGGACAGACAGAGGAGGGAGAGTGGGAATAGTGACGGAGACTACGAGGGGATGGGTGGGGAGGTGAGAGGGAGTAATGGACGGACGAAGGAGGGGAGAGTGGGAATAGTGACAGAGACTGGGAGGGTATGGGTGGGGAGGTGAGGGGGTGTGATGGACAGACGGAGGAGGGGAGAGTGGGAATAGTGACAGTGACTGGGAGGGATGGGTAGGGAGGTGAGGGGGAGTGATGGACAGACAGAGGTGGGGAGAGTGGGAATAGTGACAGAGACTGGGAAGGGATGGGTGGGGAGGTGAGGGGGAGTGATGGACAGACGGAGGAGGGAGAGTGGGAATAGTGACAGAGACCTGGAGGGGACGGGTGGCAGTCGAGGGGGAGTGATGGACAGTCCGAGGAGGGAGAGTGGGAATAGTGACGGAGACTGGGAGGGGATGGGTGGGGAGGTGAGGGGGAGGGATGGACAGACGGAGGAGGGAGATTGGGAATAGTGGCAGAGACTGGGAGGGGATGGGTGGGGAGATGAGGGGGAGTGATGGACAGACGGAGGAGGGAGAGTGGGAATAGTGACAGAGACTGGAAGGGGATTGGTGGGGAGGTGCGGGGAAGTGATGGACAGACGGAGGAGGGAGAGTGGGAATAGTGACAGTGGGAGGGGATGGGTGGGGAGGTGAGGGGGGAGTGATGGACAGACGGAGGCGGGAGAGTGGGAATAGTGACAGTGGGAGGGGATGGGTGGGAGGTGAGGGGGAGTGATGGACAGATGGAGGAGGGGAGAGTGGGAATAGTGACAGAGACTGGGAGGGGATGGGTAGGGAGGTGAGGGGGAGTGATGGACAGATGGAGGAGGGGAGAGTGGGAATAGTGACAGACTGGGAGGGGATGGGTAGGGAGGTGATGGGGAGTGATATAGGAGGGAGAGTGGGAATAGTGACAGAGTCTGGGAGGGGATGGGTGTGGAGGTGAGGGGGAGTGATGGACAGACGGAGTAGGGGAGAGTGGGAATAGTGACAGAGACTGGGAGGGGATGTGGGGAGGTGAGGGGGAGTGATGGACAGCCGGAGGAGGGGAGAGTGGGAAAACTGACAGAGACTGGGAGGGGATGGGTGGGGAGGTGAGGGGGAGTGATGGACAGACGGAGGAGGGAGAGTGGGAATAGTGCCAGAGACCTGGAGGGGACGGGTGGCAGTCGAGGGGGAGTGATGGACAGACCGAGGAGGAAGAGTGGGAATAGTGACAGAGACTGGGAGCGGATGGGTGGGGAGGTGAGTGGGAGTGATGGACAGACGGAGGAGGGAGAGTGGGAATAGTGACAGAGACCTGGAGGGGACGGGTGGCAGTCGAGGGGGAGTGATGGACAGACCGAGGAGGGAGAGTGGGAATAGTGATGGAGACTGGGAGGGGATGGGTGGGGAGGTGAGGGGGAGGGGATGGACAGACGGAGGAGGGAGATTGGGAATAGTGGCAGAGACTGGGAGGGGATGGGTGGGGAGATGAGGGGGAGTGATGGACAGACGGAGGAGGGAGAGAGGGAATAGTGACGGAGACTGGGAGGGTGTGGGTGGGGAGGTGAGGGGGGAGTGATGGACAGACGGAGGAGGGGAGAGTGGGAATAGTGACAGAGACTGGGAGGGGATGGGTGGGGAGGTGAGGGGGAGTAATGCACAGACGGAGGAGGGAGAATGGGAATAGTGACAGAGTCTGGGAGGGGATGGGTGGGGAGGTGAGGGGGAGTGATGGACAGACGGAGGAGGGAGAGAGGGAATAGTGACAGAGACTGGGAGGGTGTGGGTGGGGAGGTCAGGGGGAGTGATGGACAGATGGAGGAGGGATAGTGGGAATAGTGACAGAGACTGGGAGGGGATGGGTGGGGAGGTGAGCGGGAGTGATGGACAGACGGAGGAGGGGTGAGTGAGAATAGTGACTGAGACTGGGAGCGGATGGTAGGGGAGTGAGGGGGAGTGATGGACAGACGGAGGAGGGATAGTGGGAATAGTGACAGAGACTGGGAGGGGATGGGTGGGGAGGTGAGGGGGAGTGATGGACAGACGGAGGAGGGGTGTGTGGGAAAACTGACAGAGACTGGGAGGGGATGGGTGGGGAGGTGAGGGGGAGTGATGGACAGACGGAGGAGGGAGAGTGGGAATAGTGACAGAGACTGGGAGCGGATGGGTGGGGAGGTGAGGTGGAGTGATGGACAGACGGAGGAGGGAGAGTGGGAATAGTGACAGAGACCTGGAGGGGACGGGTGGCAGTCGAGGGGGAGTGGTGGACAGACCGAGGAGGGAGAGTGGGAATAGTGACGGAGACTGGGAGGGGATGGGTGGGGAGGTGAGGGGGAGGGATGGACAGACGGAGGAGGGAGTGTGGGAATAGTGACAGAGACTGGGAGGGGATTGGTGGGGAGGTGAGGGGGAGTGATGGGCAGACGGAGGAGGGAGAGTGGGAATAGTGACGGAGACAACGAGGGGATGGGTGGGGAGGTGAGGGGGAGTGATGGACAGACGGAGGAGGGGAGAGTGGGAATAGTGACAGAGACTGGGAGGGGATGGGTGGGGAGGTGAGGGGGAGTAATGCACAGACGGAGGAGGGAGAGTGGGAATAGTGACAGAGACTGGGAGGGGATGGGTGGGGAGGTGAGGAGGAGTGATGGACAGACGGAGGAGGGGAGAGTGGGAATAGTGACAGAGACTGGGAGGGGATGGGTGGGGAGGTGAGGAGGAGTGATGGACAGACGGAGGAGGGGAGAGTGGGAATAGTGACAGACTCTGGGAGGGGATGGGTGGGGAGGTGAGGGGGAGTGATGGACAGACGGAGGAGGGAGAGTGGGAATAGTGACGGAGACTACGAGGGGATGGGTGGGGAGGTGAGAGGGAGTAATGGACGGACGGAGGAGGGGAGAGTGGGAATAGTGACAGAGACTGGGAGGGTATGGGTGGGGAGGTGAGGGGGGTGTGATGGACAGACGGAGGAGGGGAGAGTGGGAATAGTGACAGAGACTGGGAGCGGATGGGTGGGGAGGTGAGTGGGAGTGATGGACAGACGGAGGAGGGAGAGTGGGAATAGTGACAGAGACCTGGAGGGGACGGGTGGCAGTCGAGGGGGAGTGATGGACAGACCGAGGAGGGAGAGTGGGAATAGTGACGGAGACTGGGAGGGGATGGGTGGGGAGGTGAGGGGGAGGGATGGACAGACGGAGGAGGGAGATTGGGAATAGTGGCAGAGACTGGGAGGGGATGGGTGGGGAGATGAGGGGGAGTGATGGACAGACGGAGGAGGGAGAGAGGGAATAGTGACGGAGACTGGGAGGGTGTGGGTGGGGAGGTGAGGGGGAGTGATGGACAGACGGAGGAGGGGAGAGTGGGAATAGTGACAGAGACTGGGAGGGGATGGGTGGGGAGGTGAGCGGGAGTGATGGACAGACGGAGGAGGGAGAATGGGAATAGTGACAGAGTCTGGGAGGGGATGGGTGGGGAGGTGAGGGGGAGTGATGGACAGACGGAGGAGGGATAGTGGGAATACTGACAGAGACTGGGAGGGGATGGGTGGGGAGGTGAGGGGGAGTGATGGACAGACGGAGGAGGGGTGTGTGGGAAAACTGACAGAGACTGGGAGGGGATGGGTGGGGAGGTGAGGGGGAGTGATGGACAGACGGAGGAGGGAGAGTGGGAATAGTGACAGAGACCTGGACGGGACGGGTGGCAGTCGAGGGGGAGTGATGGACAGACCGAGGAGGAAGAGTGGGAATAGTGACAGAGACTGGGAGCGGATGGGTGGGGAGGTGAGGTGGAGTGATGGACAGACGGAGGAGGGAGAGTGGGAATAGTGACAGAGACCTGGAGGGGACGGGTGGCAGTCGAGGGGGAGTGATGGACAGACCGAGGAGGGAGAGTGGGAATAGTGACGGAGACTGGGAGGGGATGGGTGGGGAGGTGAGGGGGAGGGATGGACAGACGGAGGAGGGAGTGTGGGAATAGTGACAGAGACTGCGAGGGGATTGGTGGGGAGGTGAGGGGGAGTGATGGGCAGACGGAGGAGGGAGAGTGGGAATAGTGACGGAGACAACGAGGGGATGGGTGGGGAGGTGAGGGGGAGTGATGGACAGACGGAGGAGGGGAGAGTGGGAATAGTGACAGAGACTGGGAGGGGATGGGTGGGGAGGTGAGGGGGAGTAATGCACAGACGGAGGAGGGAGAGTGGGAATAGTGACAGAGACTGGGAGGGGATGGGTGGGGAGGTGAGGAGGAGTGATGGACAGACGGAGGAGGGGAGAGTGGGAATAGTGACAGAGACTGGGAGGGGATGGGTGGGGAGGTGAGGAGGAGTGATGGACAGACGGAGGAGGGGAGAGTGGGAATAGTGACAGACTCTGGGAGGGGATGGGTGGGGAGGTGAGGGGGAGTGATGGACAGACAGAGGAGGGAGAGTGGGAATAGTGACGGAGACTACGAGGGGATGGGTGGGGAGGTGAGAGGGAGTAATGGACGGACGAAGGAGGGGAGAGTGGGAATAGTGACAGAGACTGGGAGGGTATGGGTGGGGAGGTGAGGGGGTGTGATGGACAGACGGAGGAGGGGAGAGTGGGAATAGTGACAGTGACTGGGAGGGATGGGTAGGGAGGTGAGGGGGAGTGATGGACAGACAGAGGTGGGGAGAGTGGGAATAGTGACAGAGACTGGGAAGGGATGGGTGGGGAGGTGAGGGGGAGTGATGGACAGACGGAGGAGGGAGAGTGGGAATAGTGACAGAGACTGGGAAGGGATGGGTGGGGAGGTGAGGGGGAGTGATGGACAGCCGGAGGAGGGGAGAGTGGGAAAACTGACAGAGACTGGGAGGGGATGGGTGGGGAGGTGAGGGGGAGTGATGGACAGACGGAGGAGGGAGAGTGGGAATAGTGACAGAGACTGGGAGCGGATGGGTCGGGAGGTGAGGGGGAGTGATGGACAGCCGGAGGAGGGGAGAGTGGGAAAACTGACAGAGACTGGGAGGGGATGGGTGGGGATGTGAGGGTGAGTGATGGACAGACGGAGGAGGGAGAGTGGGAATAGTGACAGAGACCTGGAGGGGACGGGTGGCAGTCGAGGGGGAGTAATGGACAGACCGAGGAGGGAGAGTGGGAATAGTGACGGAGACTGGGAGGGGATGGGTGGGGAGGTGAGGGGGAGGGATGGACAGACGGAGGAGGGAGATTGG